>NW_010423715.1:71067-72068 GCF_000710305.1 Buceros rhinoceros silvestris
TCCTGCTAGTTGGCTGGCTGGCTTTTGTCCATCTCAAAGTCGCTGTCTCCTGCAATCATTGAATGGTGGGATTATTTTACCTAAAACCCAACAAACTAGTTTAATGAATATGATATGCCCTTCTAGTGAAATCAGCTGATTTGGAAATTAACCAAGTCAAGTAGGTGATTCAACGTGGAAATGAGAAATTGCTCTCCTTTCCAGCTAGGTAAATAGCTCATTTAATTTGAAGAGATTAGAACACCAAGAATTACAATGGGAAAAGTTACAGAGAAGGCAATCTTTGTGCGTATTAGAGTGGATAATCAGAGCCTCATTGAAATATCAGTATGTATAATTCAGTTAGAGAATTTGAGATTTTTCAAGATAATTAAATTGTGATTCTAACTCAAATGCCTGTGGTCCACTCAGATCTATGTAGTCATTTAAACCTGTTTAAGTTACTTCTCTTAATTAGACACGACGATAAGAAACCTCAAGAATATGCAAAGACTGACTGAATTGAACGACTTATAGAGACTCTCTTGTCTTTCCAGGGCTGTCCATTTACATAGATCTTTAATTTTCTTAACCCTTGCAGTTTGTCAAATGTGATGTGATCAGAAATTAGTCAATGCAGCTCGCCATGAGATTTTGACATTTTTCCTCAGTGCAAACATTTTTCCTATAAAACTCATTTAATGCCTGGCATTGTTAATGCTTTCGTAGCCTTTGGTGTTATTCACATCAGCGGTTGACAGCACAGAAACAGGAAAGGAGAAGAACAAGTTGTAACTGCAGACAAGTCACAGCTGGGAGGTGAATAAGTAGAATAAGAATTTCAGATTAGACATTTGGAAAATCTTTCTTACTAGGAGGGTAGCGCAGCACTGTACTGGACAGCAGTTGCCAGAGAGATTGTAGAATTACTGTTCTTTGAGATTTTGAGCACTCACTTGTGACAAAGTCGTGGATGTCCTGGTACAGTGTTGGTAATGATCTGATCTAGAGGAAAAAAAAAA
>NW_010423716.1:0-9082 GCF_000710305.1 Buceros rhinoceros silvestris
TTCCTGCTAGAAAGATACACCAACAGGTAATCACAACCCCTGTTTCCCCAAGTAACTTATGAACAAATATGCATGCCCAAGTCATCCAAATCTCTCTGCTTTCTCTGCTTTTGAAAAATGTTTCATCTTTTTCACCAATCTGCTCTACAGGGGTTGTATTCAAATGTGATATTATTATGCAAATTATACAATACATTCTATTATACATTTCACATGTCTAATTAGGTATGTATAAGAATAACTACGTATAAAATACATAAGTATTTTATATGTATGATAGAAATCATTGTGAAAATGCTAAATGCTGCATTCTTCATGATTGAAACTTTCCTAATCCTTCCCCATCTCACATTCTGCTTTCAGCTCAAATAGACTTGCAAGTACTTTCTTTTTTTAACTGTAACTTTGTCTCAAAAGCAAACTCTACAAAACAGAGCCAAGACAATAAATAGATGCTAAAGTGGAACAGTTAGTTGATGCACAGACTCTTATTACTTTGCTCCCAACTTTTGTCTGCTCTGGATATTGGATACGTTTTGTATTTCAGTGGAAGAAGAGCGAGAAACGTTGTCTTTTCCATTACAGCCACCTCCCTCTGCTCTGCACGAGGAACTGGCTGATCAATACTCATATTAACTACCACAACCAGACACTGTTTTCTAGGTGGAATATTACTTACTGGACGATGAAATCTTAAAGTTACCCACTAAAGCAGAGAATTTCAAGCTTGACAAATCAGTATTATGCTCCTCTCAAATGCAGTGAAGTTCTGGAAGACTCGAAGGTTTATGCTGTATGAGAAATCAACAAATAGCGTCACTCAGGAACATAATTTACCAGCTGCTGTTCCCAACAAAGGTTTATCTACCCTTTCATACTATATAAACCCTAATCCTTTACTACAAATTCTGTTAAGGGAAGAGAAGGTTAACAACACATGATTAACTGGGAGCAGAAATCTGGTCTGAAACTGGCACTTGACCCCCTTGGCTGGTAAGAGAAGGGAAGCCTACCGCTTTCCAGAATCCTTGAAAAATACAGGCTGAAATATAATGCCAACTGCACAACAGTTCTGTAACCACTTATTTATGCCCAGGCTTCTGGTAGACAAGAGGAATTGTTGTGATTCCCCCATTACAGTGTATTCTGGTAAAGTTTCACTGAAGTCAGCAGAGCTAGTGTTGGAGTAAGTTGAATCTTAGTCGTGGAGGTAGATGTGGGCTGCGAGAAGGCAGCATTTACAAATTCCTTTAACATGATTTCTGAGAGTATTAAGAAATTTCAGGTGAGAGGTGACATGGACCAGAGGAAGTCATTGAGTGGAAAAATAATTTGATATGCTCCACAAACTGACTTTGCAGTTCTGATCACTTCGGTATTTCCACAGGCTTCTCAAAAGACTGCAAAAAAGTCATTAAGAGGCAACTACTGGACAGACAAAATATCTAGGTAGAACTACGCAGAAATTAATTTTGTGTGAATTAGCGTGGCCAAATTTTGCTGGTATTTGCACTCTTGGGTGAATGTAATACGATACTTGCCCATTCTCAAGGGAAATGGAAATGCTGACATCTGCGATGTCTGCAAATGTGCGACAGCAAAGCTTATAAATTGATTATGTGTCACTGGAGTCATTAGAGACCACACTTCTGTGGAGGCAGAGACAGTGACTCTCCTAGTTCCTCACTTCTTAACTTTTTTTCTAAAGCTGAAGTATTTCTAAAGTATTGTGCCATTTTTTGTTGCTTTTTTCCCCTTTCTCGTTTTCCCAGAAAGATGATTCTTCTCATTCCATTGCAAGTCACCAGTTCTCATTGTTCTTTTTTTCTTCCCACAACTGCTAAAAAGACAGCATTTCCCCCTCATTCACAACTACTTTTTACCTGATCCAATTCAATTCCACTTGATGTAGCACTAGCAAGAAATTAATTCCTGCATTAAAAGTAGAATTTTTCATACCAGATAAAATTTACTAGAGGTGTGTAAACTTGTACAGCTTCATTGATGCAAGGAGCTTGACTCATTATACTGGTGGAGAGTCTGCTAGAACAGGTCACGCAAAAAGCAAATGAGGGGCTTATAAGAAAGATGGGGACAGTCTTTTCAGCGAGTCCTCTTGTGACAGGAGAAGGGATGATGGTTTTAAACTGAAAGAGGGAAGATTTAGACTAGGTAGAAGGGAGAAGTTTTTTACACTGAGGGTGGTGAGGTTGCCCAGAGACGTGGTAGATGTCCCACCCCTGGAAACCTTCAAGGTCAGATGGGATGAGCTCTGGGCAACCTGATCTACTTGAAGATGTTCCTGCTCATTGCAGGGGGTTTGGACTAGATGACCTTTAAAGGTTCCTTCCAACCCAAACCATTCTGTGATTCTACGATAATATACAATGGTGAGAATTTCCCTTTATACAGGGCCTGCTATCTGAGACCCTCAAGGTGAACCAACAGTTTATGGTCTGTTAGTTCCAGGGACTGGCCTGAGATTCAGGATGGGTTTCAAAATACACCATAAATTTTCCCAGCAAAAAAACATAGAGGAAAGTGGAGGGAGCGTATGCAAACAAGAGGGTTTACTGCCCTTTTATAACCAGGTAAAATAGTATTTATGCCCAACACATATGGTGTAGCAGTTGTTATGTGACCCCTTACCTCCTTACATCCTAAGAAGCCTCCTGATCAATCACTCAATACAACCTCATTAGAAAAATGAACATAGGAAAATTACTCAGCCCAAGATCCCTTCTCTGCCCTTGAAGCCCAATTTACATTCAGAATGATTTAGCTCTTCCTTCAAATGGTAAGAGCAACCATACTGGGTTTGGGGTTAGTTCCTGGAATCACTGTCCCTTGATGCTTCCCTGGGAATCATCCCACAAAGCGTTCACTGGTACCTAACACAGCCCAGGGATGGACTGCGCTCCGGGCAGTGAATTAGATAACAACAGGCCAGTGCTTGAGCCCTGGCCCTCAACCTGTTTGATGAGAGAGTATGGATACAGTCTTTGTAATCCAGGGTGAATCTCCACAGATTTGATCCACACAGAGATTCCACAACCTCAGTCACACCTCGATCCTTCTGAACTCCCTACAGACCAGCACTCTGCTTGCACATCGTGTTGACCTCAGCTGATGCGCATTATTATTGTTTACGTGTGTATCCAAGTGTCCTAGTCCCAGAGCTCTGTTGGTTTGCCCTCTGCTTTTGTTTGAAAACGTTCACCTGCTGAGTTTCAGCATAGATGATGGGAGACCTGTTCTAAGATCTTGCTCCTACGTGATCTGGAGCAAACCCTTGAATGTTATCCCCATTGCACAGCTGTTGATGAGGACAAATGGTGTCCAAATGGCACAGCAGAAGCTAATTCGTATCTGCTGAGGCCAATACATCTGCCTATGCAATCGATGTTCTCAAGTGGTACGCCTCAGCTCCAATGAGTAAATGGGAAGAGGTGGGCAACAGGCAGGAGTTTTGTTCTGACCACAAACCTTGTCCAATGGCAGCCATGGAAAATGCATGAATGTGAAGAATTAAGTGCATATAATATTTTAAAAGCCTGACCCTACCAGCCACAAGAATCTCATTAACAAGAAAGGAGATGAAGCAGTGTAACTGAAGACTTGTAAAAATACTGTGTTTTTTTACTGCTAAATAAAATATACATGTTCAGGTGCCTTTCTTTGGAAAGCCGATTCCTTTGCACATCTTAAACTGCCAGTCAGAAAATGAGAGTTTTTTGTATAATTCCAAGGAACTGATTAAGTGGGTTGAATTAAATATTTTGTTGGCTTGCCTTCTTCACTGAATGCTCTAATTAAGGTCTGGAACAGTCCCCTGGTATTATGGATTTTGATGAGATAACCAGTGAACATGATCATTCATGATGGATGGCTTTCTTGTGGAATTAAATAGTGATAGTGCTCCGGGGGATGCAGTTAATTCTTTATCTTTTCTCTTTTTGAAAATATTACATATGAATCAAAGCACTTGAAATTAAACTTTCATATGAAAGAGTAAAAAGCTGGATGTTGAGATTTCAAAAGGAACTTTTATGTTTGTGGATCTATACTTCATGAAAAATGAAGTTGCTAAATGTGATTAAAGATTGTGCATTCTCATCCAACAACTAGAAATAATGTCTGTATGTCACACAGAGTGTTGGAATATAGATATTGTCTCACCATCTCCAGCTGCTGTGATCCAAATTCCATACCCAGCTTTGGTCTTAGCCCTGTGACTTCACCTCTCTCTCCTTGTTATCACGTTTGACCCACATAAGGCTACGGACTTTGTCTCTCACATTTCCACTCAGCTAAGTCCAGAGAATATAGAATTCTGGGAATGACTAGCTACTTTCCTCCTGGAATTTCTGACAGACAGATCTACAGGCTTTCATCTGTTTCTTCCCCCATTATACCATAACCTCACTCGCTATCAAACATGATCCCTTGGGACTAACCTATTGTCAGACTTGTTCATCTCAAGGAATGGAAAAATTATCTTCCAGTTCTACAGACCATCGCACAGAGTGATAAGGCCACAGCTGGCCCCGAGGTTTTGTAATAAACAGGGTGGGATGCTCCTTCTAAATAGATTGCCTTCAAATGTTTTGAGTCAAACCGCCCTAGAAGGCAGCAGCAGCAGCAGTTATACTTAACATTTAAGTTATACTTATCATTTAAGTTACACTTAACTTGTAGCATCAGCTGTTCATGATCAACCTGTGCGGTTTCATTCCTGTCAGCCTAGACTCCTATTGTATTCTTGATCATGGCCATGTGGCCTCTTCCACTCTAAAGCAAGGTGGCAACCTTTGTTTGCCTAGATTCCTATCCCTGGAACCTGGCCTTTAGGGTATTTTTCTTTGAAATGTGCTATGCAACAGGAGCGTCCGGATAAGACACGATGACATCCAGTCCATCACGGGACTTCACCCTCCTGTCTGTACTGAAGGTAGGTGGGAATGGTTTGAGTCCCCAGAGCTGCCTGAAGTCCTGCTGCTCTTTGCTATCTCCGGTTAATCCCACCACAGACATGGACTGCCAAGAGGCATACATGGACCACAGGCAGTGGTGCTACCTCCTGTCTCTCACTTCTGCCTACAACCTACACCACCACTGGAGGCAAGACCCAGCTGAAGAGCTGCCTGAAAGTGTCGTCCTCTGTCTCTGACACAGCTGATAAGGGTCAGTAGACCTTAGAGGAGGAACAGCCAATGCAAGGAGACACAACACTATGACTAGAGGATGGTTCTTTGGAGACCTGCTCCCTTCGCACCGTTCACTGGGCATAAATCATCCACTTAAACTGACCCGGCAGTAAAATTTCCCCAGGAGTTCTCAAGAAAAACAACAACAAAAAGAAAAAAAAAATCTCCTCCAAATGCAAGTTTGTCATTCTGTTAATTAAGGAAAAATTATTTTATTCAGGAGATGAAACAACTTGTCCTCACCTCAAACAAAATCTCTCATTGTAATGATTGTATAAACACAAATGTTTGTATTATTTTGGATAGAAACTGCTGCATACTGGAAGGTAGGCAATGTTGGAAGATAAATTCAAGTTATTTAGTTATGTATGGCAACAGTCAACATAACTTTAAAGCAGAACTATGTATGAGGAAGGTTTTGGTAAGGGAACGAAGTTTTTTAAAAGACATGAAAATGTTCTCCTCTGGAAGGACAAGAAGAATGATTATCCTAGTTTCTTTTCTTTTTTAATCATGTGTTTTTATGTTTGGCAGGGGTGTGGAATGCTATTCTTACTAAAATGGGAATCTGTACCAGATGTTCATGGGGAAAACCACACTAAACATAAGCCGTCCACCAGGAACCACAGAGGTGTCATCCTTACACCGTCAGAGGGCATAAAGACAGGTTCTTTTTCTGACATCTTTTTTGTAAGTAACAGTGTCTAGTAGTTAGTAAAATTCATGCAAGTTGTTACTGTATTTTCCTAGGAAATTGGCTGTAGATCCTTTAATTTTTCTTGCTTAAATTCTTGAACAGAAAAAAAACAGAACAATCAGTTTTTTACAACTGTCATAATGGTGCAGAATTTGGAGTTTTCTTCCCGAAGTACTGACAGATTATTTGACAGGTAGAAATCTATGTTATACAGGTTATTGCATGAAAGCTACGAAGGCTAATCAATGTATTAGTGCAGAGATTTTTATTGGTTAAAGAAATGTTTCAAAACTTTAAATTCGATCCTTTTTTTCTTCAAATATTTTGTTTCAGTTTTTGATTACACCTACAAGGAATTCCCTTTGTTTGCTTTTAAAATACTTTCTCCTCGAAGATAAACGTGTTTAATTTCACATGATATGGACTTACAACAGTGAGGCACATCTATGCTGTAACACAGCACTGGGTGCCAGAGTTCCAGCGTCAGATTTTTTCTAATGAGCTGTGGTGAGTCTTCACGATATGTGTACCTGCCGCTGACACAGAAATCCTTGGAGCTGTGGATAACCTTCAGCTTCAGAAATGATAAAATTAGCACTTCAATACAGATTACAGCAACTTATTTCCAAGTGTGAAGTTTGGATTGTCATCGTTGTCAGCAGACATTGTTGAAGAGGTATCGAACACAAGATGCTTCAGCTGTGGCAATATTTGCCTGTAAGGGAGATTACAGGTCTTATTGATCATACTGAATTTGGGGTTGAAGGTGGCCCATAGTAAATTTTCCTGTTTATACAATAGCACAATGATAAAATATTTTTATCAAAACCTTTTTTCTGGAGTAAATTGAGAGTTGATTAAAATCTTGAAATTAACATTAAATGACTATTTCTGATAATGATAAAAATGAAATGGAAAAGAATAAAAGGATGGTTTGAAGGCTCAAACAGTGAAGAGAAAGCAAGTAGTATTTTCTACTTTTGAAAATGTAGTTTCCTTCTGCTTTTGAATAGGAAAGAAGAGCAGATTTTAGTTACCTTTGGTTTTTACTGGGAAGATGAAAATAAGATTATAATTTTTTTCCCCTGTAGTTTTGTTTTCTATAGTTGGTCCCCTTTCTTCTCTAGCAGCAGCAGGTGAACAGCCTTTTGATTGCCCCTACCTATCTATCCGTGATACCTCAGGAGAAAAGAAAAAATAGCAGCAAGAAAGAACACGAGCATGTTTCTAATATACAGAAAGAGAAATAGAAGTGGGACATGCTAAACGCTGCACACCTGCTTGCTCTGAGCAGCCCTTGTGTGGAAGTTTGGGTGGCAGTCACAGCAGGAGTTCGTTCTTGAAATGTAGAAGCCCCTCTGATTTTGAAGCACCTGCCGTGCCCAATTGTCTTGGTGGAACAAAAGACTAAATAACATCTCAGATTAAATTTGGCTGGTCATTCTATGAAGCAGCCTCAAATCACCGAGCAGGGGGTATAGAGCGGGGTCAATTCAAGCAGAGCTAGAAGCAGCTAAGGGAGCAGAGGAAGGCATTTCCTGTGGACCTGTGTGAGCATACAGTCCCAGACAACAGAGGTGGTGGATGTATATACACGTACCATCATCCAGCTTAGCACCTCTTTTCCTCTACCCCCTCAATAGCTTCTGTAACTTGGATTTTGAAATTTAAAAACCAGCGTGAGTAACTTTTCAGGCGCTTTCTCAAAGCTGTCTTCCTGCTCGTATAAAGAAGTTGGTGGCAGGAAGAAAGCAGAAGTGTAGAGGGAGCTGATCCTTCGATGGAGCATCTCTCTCATGTTCATGAACCATTACTTTCCTACAGAGGTCCCACTAGGTCTCTGTTTGGAAGGAGAATAGCCAACACCTGTGGTGGACACCTCCCCTGTTTCATGGGGTGAAAGTGAAAACAGATGTTCAGCAATATCTGCATAATGTGACATGGGAACGGACGTTGAATCAACCATTGTTCCTGGAGGCTCTGAGGCCTCTTACACCCCCTGAGAACTCCTCCAGAATTTCCTGATATCGCTACTTTTTTCTCACTGTTGGCCTACTAACTCTGTTCTTGGGGAAACTGTCTGAACATTTGACCTATTTTGTAGTTCACATTTAACTTACCTCAGAAGTTTCAGACAGGAAGGCTTGAAAGACACATCACACTGCTCTGACATTTGTTTTCCACTGAGAACCATGAAGAAAAGGCATTAGCGATGTTACATGCATAAAATGAAACAAAACCAAACTCAAGAAAAATATTTAGATGCTTTAGAAGCATTATACGCGTGTAAGTCAAAACTTTTAAAAAGGATTTCTAGTAGAGAGAAGCTGAAACTTTACAAATACCTTTCAATCAAGTATATCAATTAATATTGAAAACTAAATCTTTAGACCACATAAACTGTCAGAGCTCCAGTGAAAGTAGCGCCCAGGGTACAGCAGCTGAAACATTACTTATGGATCTAGGCCCAAATATTTAGGCACAGATTGCAATTTCTGACTGTTTTCGTGTGCTTTTAATGTTTGTTTATTCTGAAAGCTTCCTTATGTTGGATGTAATCAATACATTCTCTTTTTTCCTCAAATATTTACTAATTATCTTTGCATGTGGTTAATACTGTACTTCATGTTTTTTTGATCATTAAGATATTCAGTAAATTATCTTCTCAAAGTCACTAGAAAGAACTACAATGGAAATTTGAACAACAACAACCAGGAAACTTTTTGCTTATTGTCTATAAACAGAAAAAAAATATTAAACTATCAATTAAAAAAAATGGAAGCAAAAATGTTCAGTTCACTGAGACAGTAAAATCAATTGAAATTGTCAGAGACTTTTTTCCTATTTTTACTGTTGTCTACAAAGAAAAAAGAAGTATTTCCACTGATCTTATTATAAATCATGCATGCTTACCACTCTAAAGACTGTCATAATTACGGTTTGTTCACAGCTTCACAACCTTCCAGCACTGACTCTTACAGACTGATGAGTAAGTGGAAGACGGGTCATGATGGCCATGCCCTCTGATCCTTTTCTGGAAGCAGCCTCTCCTGCTCGCCTGCCCTGAGGCACTGGTAAGAGGACAGGATTCCCGTCTCGATTATTTTGTTTTCTCTTCTGCATTTGCAACATCTCTGCCTGAGATGTCGGCTCCTCAATGATGATACTTTAAAAGCTT
>NW_010423716.1:9187-18164 GCF_000710305.1 Buceros rhinoceros silvestris
CTTTCCCTAGGTTTTAGAATCTACATTTTTCACGTCAGTATCTGACAAAATTTTTATCTCAAGGATTATGCTTAAAAATTATTTGTCCCAGAAAACGGGGCAGGATGGAATCTCCAGAGTTCATTTGCGCGGTTATCAACCTTTCGCACAGAGATAGGATTAATTAATCATAAAGATATTTATGACATCTATTTATAACATTTGTCTAAGTTGTTTTTAGAAACATGCAGAAATTCTCGTGATGTCCGATTTTTCTGATTTTTCTGCAGAGGAAAAGCTCTTCTTACTGTGGAACCCAGGCTGCCTTTGCTGCTTAAACTCCAGTCCTCACCTTCTGCACATGGAACATGAAGAATATGTTCACTGTGACACCACAAACATGAGTTTTCTTATCTCTCTCCTGAACTGTGGTGTTATAACCTGAGTTGAATCCCGCAGTTTTTCTCCTGTTTTTCTAGATGAGGTGTGTTTAGCATCCCAGCAAGAGAAAACCTCAGACCCAGCAAGAAATCAAAAGGAGAACAAAGCGCATGAAAGGAGAATCAAATCTACTGCTTTGTGAACCTAATTGTGCAATTTGCATCATGTCTTGAGTTCTGCGGTTTATTATGGCTTTATTCATCGTTTTGTTCTCCAGTTATTCTTATATTCATTTGTCTCATAGATGAATTCTGGATTATTAAGATACGAATTGATCAGGGGACATGCTGTCTGATTAAAATAACACCTGGATAATACAAGCATTATCAATCTACAGCGTGTTTGAACAACACAGACTAAAACTACCAATTGTATTTAAGGAATTTAGAGGATTTAAGGGTTTGGGATTTTTTTTGCTAGATGGCAACAGCAAGGAAGTAAACAATCTGGCAAGCAGCTGATCTCGGGCTGCATCTTAACGTATCACTGGAGGGTCAGAAAGATATGAGGACTTTTGAAATTAAAGCCTCTTTAAAAAGGCACCTATGGGAGAAATTAGAACTCTTGAAAGATAATTGAAGCTGATTAATATCTTAAATATTTATTTAAAGACTTATTTAAAGTATAGATAAGGGAGATAACCTCTATTGCTATTGCAGTATAATTTGTGTGTTAGATCATGATGAATGTTTCATTCATTTCTCCAATGCAACAAATCAAGATTCAATAGTGATATGATGAAAACACGTTATTCCTGACCCAGTGTCATAACGCATGGCCAAGGGGAACCTGCTGGAATCAAGTTTGATTATGTTAGAAAGACTTTAAAAAAAAGAAAACTTATGCAATGCAAATAGATTTTCATTCGCTTCAAATTGCTGATTTCTGAACTGCAGGGAGCATTAAAAGAAGCATGTCTGCTTTTTATAAGAGGTCATCTACTTGCTCCTATGGATCACGAGCCAGAGCAGCATCTGGATTATAACCAAAGGCTGAGCCAAGGCCATGCAGAGCTCAAAGACGGAACCTCAGAAGGTCCAGCAAAATGTGTTAGGAGGGAAGCTGAGAGAGGAATCTGTTATTCATCTGTAATAAATTCAGCTCTTCATCCCTTCTCACTCTGAATTACGTCACCAGTCCTAGCACACTAGATACATCACTTTAAACCTTGTTTTACTTTTGGGAAGATAATGATATCTTGCTGAGTCTTTGGGCATGGTGTTCGATATAATTATCAAGTACCTTTTAAAGGCGGAGAAATTGCAATGGGAATTAGAGCCTTCAGTGAAGAAAGAAGAATGAGCTGCATTTCAGGCAGTTTGAGTTAGTGACAGATACTTCTTGTGTTTGCTGCAGCATCTCGCCAATAAAAAGTGAAAAAGAACATGTTCACTTACTACAATAAAAATGAGTCAAATACTACCAATTAAATATTAAAACTGAACCTCTGCTGTCAGGACAGGTTGGGAGAATTGGGGGTGTTCAGCCTGGAGAAGGCTCTGGGAGACCTTAGTGTGGCCTTTCGATACTTAAAGGGGTCTGTCAGAAAGATGGGGACAGTCCTTCTAGTACAGCCCATTGGGACAGGACAAGGGGTGATGGTTTTAAACTAAGAGAGGGGCAATTTATACTAGAATGAAGGAAGAAATTTTTCATGATGAGGGTAGTGAAATACCGGCGCAGGTTGCCCAGAGAGGTGGTGGATGCCCCATCCCTAGAACCATTGCAGGACAGGCTGGACTGTGGGGCTTTGAGCAACCTGCTCCAGTTGATGACACCTCTGCTTACCGCAGGGGGTTGGACTAGATGACCTTTCAAGGTCCTTTCCAACCTAAAGCATCCTGTGACCCTATGCTTACATACTGTAAAGAGGGTTGTGTAACTGTGTGTGATGAGATGTCAAGGAAGACTGGAAAGCACAACAGCTAGATGCAGCAGTGAAGAACCTAGAAAATTTTTTGACAGATCTATACTGATCATGGTCTTCATGCTTCTGCGTCACAGTAGAGCCACATGCAAATGAACAAAAATGAGATTGAAGAATGAGTAAGGAATAACTATCTCCTTTATCAAGTTGTAATTGTTGAATTATTATTACTGAATTATTAACAATGCATTTTTCACAAAGGGAGAAATGGGAAATCACAGCAGGGGTCAGGTATGCAGCTTTATGCCTTCCAATGCAGTCAAAATCACAAAAATAAAATCCCACAAATCCTTTCTAAATTGATTCATAATTTATGTTTCCTTGCTTTTCCCAAGGGAATGGTGAAAATGTTATTGCTCATTAGGAAGCAGTCAGAAATAAATCTCTACAGTATCCAGAGCTGAAAACCATCATACACACCAGGACGTGCATCCCAGGATCATTATGGCAAATCACTGTGCTATGGCCCTTGATTTGCAAAAGCCATCACACAATGATCTGTAATTACACAGAGCTGTGTACACAGGCTATTACATGATATCGCTTGATTTAATTATCGAATACGTAGGTCGCTGTGTTGAGTGAATATCTCTCCTTTTGAGATGAGCTACATGAACTAGCACTGGGGAAAAAAAGGAGGAGAAGAAAGCAAAAGAAGGCATTAAGATTAAACCTTAATGAATCATTTAAGCACAAAAAGAATAAAAAGTTCAAGTGCTGAGAAAAATCTCTATTCGTATTCTACACTTTCTTCTCCAAAATGTAGGTGTTCTGGTGACAGAGGAGTAATACACAAGTAGCTCTTAAGGTTCCAGTGGGATGGCTTCAAGGTACTTGACAAATCCGGTATGAAGAATGGTACTGGATGTGTATACTGGTCGCCACATATGAACATCGGTATCAAGACAATCTCTGACTCCTCAGATGTTGAGACAGGACTTAACCTTGTAATTTTTGCTTCTGGAATTTCTCTCTGTCTTCAAGCCATGTTTTGGTTAGATAAGGTAGCTAATGGTCGAAGGAGGACAGGATAACTCCATGATGTCCCAGTGGATTTCATCAACATGGCATTTCAAAGATCTTATTCATGTCTTGAAGCTGTGTCTCATACAGCAGAACTTGTTTTGTAAAAAACCTCATGTGTGACATGACTCCCATTTCCCCATGCCATTCTCTTGAACATTGTTTTATGCTATCAAGTCTAAAGGAACCCAAATCAGGTGGACAAATTGTAATGAAATAATTTCCTTTCTATCTTCTCCAGAGTGTGATTTTATGTCTCCTTCTTATTACTTGCATCAAAGGATAATTCTTTGTCTTTGTTCAGCTCAGAAGAAAGAACCAGAAGAGAAATTTTTGGCATGGTTATCTAAAACTCTTTCTGATACTAGGGCACAGTGATCTGTGAGACCTGATCCATAAGCTCTCATCTGGTCCATGACCTTGATAGCAAAGCCTGGTGTGTTGAACTACTCCTTTTCTGAAAGAACACACACCCCACACCTCATCCTTTTTGCCTATCTGTCCTACAAAGCCTGTATCCATCTAGAAGAGGAGTCCATGCAGTAATCCCAGCGAACCACCAAGTCTGTGGCTCTGAACAGACCTCTAATTCCTCCTGCTGGGTCCCATGCTCCTTTCGCAAGGATAGTGTGAGTACCTCCCCATTGTCACACCGTCCTCCGCAAGCTTCCTCCCTCTCCTCCCTGCACCTAAATTTGTCTTTGGTCTCCACCCCAAGGCTAACCTCGTCTTCCTCACCAATTAGCAAGCCTGCCAGCAAAGATGGTTTTGTCTGTCTTTGTCAGATCCGTCCTGTCTCTCTGCAGAGGTTTTTGTTTCTCAAAGAGTGTCCAACAAACATACAAGCAAAAGCTCTACCTGTCAGCACAGCCAGGGTAATGGGTTGGAGTTTCCTCGTAGCAGGAGAGGGAATAGAACAAGAATATTTTGTTTCTTGGATTCCTCACACTTTTGCTAAGAGCCAGAATATGGACTGGGTGCAAAAGAAATCCCAGGAGGTAGCTGGACCCACAAACTTAAAAATCAGGATGTGCAAAACCAGACAACTTTGCTGCGTGTTAATGTTATGTGTTCATTAAGAGTTCTTGGGACCAGGAAAATGATCAATGCATTTTAGTAATCAGAAGCAGTATAGATACGGCCTGAATATACTTTAATTCAACGTAGAGAGGCTCATTAATTCTAAATAAAATGGGCTTAGAATTTCATGAATAATATGCACACTATTTCTGCTTTAAATGGAATACAAGGTATCACAAAATAAGATAAAAATAAATGCTCTGTTCAACAACCTTTTTATTGTTATAACTTCCTGCCTCAATTATGATACTAATTATAAATTTAATATCACAAGCTTTCTTTTGTAATGTAATTAAAAGCTAGGTGATTGCTGTCTGAGAAACCTTAGATATAAAGTCATTAATTCAAAATTAGACATCAGAAAGCAATCTGTTACAATTTCATTAACTTACAGGCATCTAGTTATGTTACAGCATTTTGCTGGCATTTGCAAAACCATTTGGATATCGATAAAAAGGTAACTGAAGTGTGCTAATTGACTCCGTGGGACTGTGTTGGTTGGTAACTTACAGCTGCTTTGAAATGTCTCAGTTAAAGCCTAATCACCTCTTTTAAGTAGACTCCACTTAAAATATTTAAGTGGACATAAGTAAAACTTAATTGATTCACGAATTTTTTATCATAATTGGAAGAGAAATTAGATATGGATCTTCATATTACTGTTTAATAGGTGTTCTTGTTCGCAGTTGGCATTTAAAAGAAAATTGCAATCACTGTTCTTTCACATTTTGAAATCTAAATTGAGAATTAGTGCTTTGGAAAACAAGGGATTAACATGATTGTCCAGATTTTATATAGCAGTGGAATTGCTATACTGGATCAGACCTATAGATTGTCATATGGATCCCCTGGCATTTGGAAGTACCAGATGTCGCAGAAGAACACATAAGTCCTTCCATCTCCAGTCAACAGATGTGTAATCCCTCCCCATGAAGGGCTCATCATAATCCCGAGGGATTTAACTTAAACCATAAAGTACAGGGTTCATTTCGGTTTGCTTTATGAACCTCAGACAGTTCTAACTACTCTGTGTCCGAGTATTTCTTCTCTGTATAAGCACAAAGTCTCTGTTAGAGCTTCTCTAGTTCTATTTCTGGCTATTTCTTTAGTGAAGTCTACTAATTGTGACAAGGCTTGTTATAAGGCGGTAAAAACCAAGTGTTTGCAAAAGAGGCCAAAGAAAATAATCTCTGAAAATACAAATGCAGGTCTCAACTCCAGATTTGCTATATGTTTTGTATGAGGAACAGGAACATGAGAAAGAAAGTAACTGAATAATGTTTTACAGATAAAGTTCAGATCTGCAAATTTACTGGGAAGAAAATTACTATCCCCCACTATTCCTGAGAAAAATGAATTGCCTAAAAAGCCAAGTTACACATGAGAAATATCAACTCTTTCTGCTAGAGAAGTCACATGTGCTCCCCAAGAATCAGCAGCAAACAGCTAAAATTGACATAATTCATGACAGGATTCGTTAGACATTGACAGGACAATCTGTTTGGGCAGCTCTGTCCTACAGACATCACAGATTTTGCTCTGCTGGGCTACCTGTCTGCTCCCTGGCCAGCATGAATTCACTGATTCCCCATGCTCTGGCAATCTGGGGAGCCCACTGACCCACACAGCTGGAAGTCTTGAGCAGTTCACATCTAAAAGCTTCCTCAAAGCGATGGCCTCTGTGCATCCTGGTTCCTAAATAGCTTTTCAGAAAGGCTGATGGGAAACCTTTGTGGTTCTCAGCAGCAGTTTACCAAACTACCATCAACCTGTCCATTCTTCTGTGAAATGCAGACATGTTTTTACTGAAAATTCTGTCAAATTTATTCTCTCAAAATGATAAATTCAGGGTATGATTCCTGAGGAAGGGACATAGCTACTTCTTGGGGTGCATTGAATAAATGTACCTAAATTCCCACAGAGTTTTCTGTGCTTCCTCCTGTTTTTCCTAGACATTGCTGTGAGCCTTCAAAGAATGGTCACACTGTGCCATGAGGCTGCCTGCAACGTGAACACTTGACAAGGGAAGATAAATTCATATGCGCTGTCATATTCACTACCTATAGAATATATACAATGGCAGGAGAGAGTCAGACTTTCAGCCTTGGGAAACACCCAGAAGAGATCCAAAATCATATAGCACAAGTCACCTATGTAACACAAGGAGAGAGCAATGTACCTCAATAGAAGAGCCACAAAATCTGGAAAATAAAAAGAACCAAACCAACCCACCATGAAATGACCAGAGACTTGGAAAATACCTTGGATAGGACGAGTGGGAAATGCTGAACACAGAGGCAGATATAAACTCATTCACTGTCTGGTTCCTGAGTGTAGAAACCATTCTCTATCACAGATTTAAACACATCTCTATTACAAGAGCTGAAGGGGGATTAAAGAGATTAAAGCTCCTACCTCCCTCCTGGGGAATTCCTAATTGCTGCCCTTTCACTGGTAGCAGGTAAAGAAAGTCTTAGTCTAACGTTAGAGATACTATGTAGGAGAAGAGATTTCAGGTTTCATTTCCTGACCTATTTGCAAACTTTATACTGGGCTGAAATAACGTATGGACCCCTCAGAGTAGGCAGCATAGCACCCATCTCCCACCTCAGCTTCCGGGGTGCCTGGCTGTGGATTGGGTTACACAAGCCTACACAACCCTTCCACCCCCAGGTCCTCTGAACGGTAGAGGGTCCCTAGGAAAGGACTGTAAAAAACAGGGAAAGCACTGAGAGCAGAAGAGCAGAGAATGTTAATCTCCTTGCTCTCCTTCTGACCCTCAGAGTCCTCCTTTCCTTGCCACACAGTGACCCAGGGTTAACAACAGGTACAATTCTGTCAGAACCACCAAGGACACTTTTTTCTTTGAGACAAAGAATGCCACAATCGATATATAAACCTCAAAACCATCTTCAGTCTATCCATCCATCCCCCTTCAAGGCAGAGTGAACGCTATATTTAGTCTCCAGCTTCCCAGATATAGCACATAGAGCAGCAGCAAAGAGGGAGAAGAAAAATGGGCAGTTCCGAAAGTGTAAAGGGATGTAGCACGCAGTAACTCACGAACCTGCTGCAGCTGATGCTGTTATCACTAATCTACGGCCATTCTATGTTATGCACAGAAATGCTCGTTTCAGTTATACGTATGTAAATTCAACATATAAAACTGCACATTTATCCTTATTAACCGGTGAAATGTTATGACTCAAATGTGGCAAATAAGTTATTCATAGGTAACAGTGGCCATCCATTTTACACTATTCCCTGCAGACCATGAGGCCCTTTATAGCCTGATGAATTTCCTGACTCTGTCAGAGTGAGCCAAATAGATTTTAAATACTTTAAAGCATTTCTGCATGAGGTAATGGGGAGTCCATCTAGATCTTACTACATACACCAGGGAACAAAAGACTTTTCTTCTTTGCTTTTATCTGGATTCAGTGTGTTTTCTTTCTGGCTACTTGAAGAAAGAATTGATTGATTTTAACAGAGATAAAAAAGTAATTTAATTTCTTTGTATCTCATAGTACCATCTGAAAATAGTAGAATATGTGCATCTTCCAGTACATTTGGATGTATTAAAAAAATACTGACAAAGACACTGCCGTGCAACCCCTCAAAATGTCCCAGGGACATAGATGATGGACAAGGATGCTGATGTCACAGATCTGTCCCTCAGTTCACGTTGCTAAGAAGAGCTGGCAGAAGAGACACTGTGATCCCTCAAAGCTTTGTGAAATTGTTGCTTCTTGGAGCTTCAGCTTTTCCCTTTCATTCTTGGCTTAGAAAGAATAGGCAAGGGAGGAATAAATAATTGACACCTACCAAACAAATAGGGACATCAGATACTCTTGTGCAGTCATCTCAATCTGGAGCTTAGGAAGAAAAAGCAGAGCTTATGACATCT
This sequence comes from Buceros rhinoceros silvestris, assembly GCF_000710305.1. Lineage (NCBI taxonomy): Eukaryota > Metazoa > Chordata > Aves > Bucerotiformes > Bucerotidae > Buceros > Buceros rhinoceros. Next base: position 17,545 of record NW_010423716.1, read on the forward strand.
CAAAGCTATCCTTTGGAGATGTCATGAGGTTATGCAGGGAGAACGTTAGAAGGGCCAAAGCACAACCAGAACCTAACCTGGCTTCTGCTGTAAAAGACAATAAAAAATGTTTCTATAAATAGATTAACAGCAGAACAAGGGCTGGCTCCTTTTGTCCCCTCTATTTTTACATCCTGGAACCTTCTGAATCCACCTTGTTCCCTACATTTCCCTCACCTCCAACCTCCTCCTCCCGCAGCATGGGGAGGGCGCTCTATTCTGGCTGGGAAACCTCCAGCTGTGATTGTTCCTTCACTGCTTGCCAAAACCTCGTGCTGATGGTGATCAACCCTTAATCACAGAATCTAGCAACAGACAGAGAAAAGCCACAAGCAACAACCTGGTATTAGACTGTCTATGTATATACACAATGTGGGAAACACCTAGTTACTAACGTGCACCTAAGACTGAAGAATAAACTGGAGGTTTTAAATGAACCCAAGGTATAAATAGGAAATTAATTTTCTATTTTTTATTTACTCAGATTTCTTTATGCATTTTATGTTAGCACACAGGTTTTTGCTTCAAAATTAAAAATCAAACAAAAAACCCCCAAACCCAAGAAAATAAATATATGTAGG
>NW_010423716.1:18307-36482 GCF_000710305.1 Buceros rhinoceros silvestris
TTTGAACTTTTTTCATTTATTGATCACATAATTGATGTCTTACGAGCTGTACATCAGCCGATTTTGATATAATCACTGAGCTAATCTCTCACTGTTTGGAATTCAGTTAGATTATTTTATACTTTATGAATCCATTGATCCTACACTGCTGTCTCCAACCTTTTGAAATGCCAGGCCTGCTCCCTTCTGCCATCCGTTATCCAATTAACAACCAGTGTTCATTCGGTAAACTGACTGCAACCCATTTATTTCAGACAGTTCTTTGCATTTGTGGAACAGAGAGTCAGACCTGCAGCTTTTGTCCACAGGCACGGCTCAAGCAGAGCTGAGGAACACATTGACGTCGATGGTTTTAGACTTCTTCCTACCTAGTGAGAATGAGGTCAGGAGATGTCAGCTTTTTTTTTTTTTCAAGGAGAGTAACAATGGTCTACTAAAAAAAATCTGAATATATTGTGATTTGTTTCTCCTGTGTTGTTCTTAACTATGTTTCCTGGAAATTATCAGTGTATCCCATCAGTGAATCTTGACTATTACTAACATATATCTAATCCATACATCTAATCCATACGCTAGTTGGTTTCTGTGTCAGGTTCTCCATTGCACCAATTTACATGATAAATAATTATACAGATATAGTGATTTACAGTGTGCAACTAGGAGAACTGATCAGAATATTTTAATAAATTTTTCAAGGAAAAAATAAAGATCAATAAATTCCAGAATAATAAAGTAACAAAACTGTGTCTGATACCTGTTTGAAAACTATTGCTGTTTAAATTAAGGAGGCAGACCAGTCATAATAAGTTCACAGGGTGAAAAACAAGCAAATTAAAGCTGAAAAAATAAACAATTTCCTTCGTGCTGAAAGACCAAGACAAAAAATATTTGTACTTGAATACATAATTGGGGGAGAAATGCACGACATAAGGAACACAAATAGCCTGTTTGGAAATCATGAGAACACAGCGGAGTGAGGCAATTCCTTGGAGCACGTGCATTTAAAACATGTCTGTAATGATTTATTTGTAGCTTGTCTCTCTCACATCTGATCTGTCTTTCTTCTCTCCGAGTCTTTTTTTTTCTAGTGTTCTTGCAGCTTTTTTTTTCATTCTTTGGATGTTCCATGACATACCTGACCTTTAGAATTATTCATTTATTTTGAAGGTTGCACTGTATTTGTCATAATATGTATGAAGCACTGAAGATTTAAAACTATTTTCACTTTAGATGCCTGCCAGGAAAAAAAAAAGCTTTGGTTGTGTTTGACACAATTATTTTTTATTTCTAAATATGCTGAGTCTAGATGATATAGAAAGAATGCTGGTACAGTTGTACCGCTCTCAGTAGTTTCTTCACAAGGCAGGCTGAGATTTTTTTTTTTTTTAAAACTTTCTCACAAAAGTGCCTGTATTCTTATCTGTTAATTTATCGCTGTATATCTACTTCATGTGGGACTCTTCTCCTCCTGGATCCTGGTAAAATATCAGTTTTACTTCTAAAGCTGCTCTCTGGATCCAAACTGTCCTGAGAAACATGGGATAAAACTACGTCTACTGCAAAGACCTCCAGGCTGAGCATAAAAATGTTAGTTTGGTCTGAACTCAGGTGTACAGGGGGATACAAGGAGGCAATAGGATGGGATTTGGTAGTTGATAATCTCAGCACATTTTGCAAAGGTCTGAAAGAAGTCTTCTCCAAGAATCCACTAATAAGTTACCAAGTTTATTCCAGAAGTGAGCTATCACCCTGTGATGGACTGCAAAATGCCAACATGAGGTATGATGCCTTAAACAATTGTTTTTGGACAGGAGCTGCTTTTTCCTCTTAACTTGGACTGCTTGGCTCTGGGGAGCAGCCCCTGACCCCCTGCCAGCTCTCCGCCTTGGAGGCACCAGTTCTCCTGCCTCGGAGGAGGGGTAGAACCTGTTGCTGGGAGTCTGGAGGCATCACTGCACATGTGCAGACATCAGGGGGCACTCTGCAGTCACGGCAATGGAGGGGGCAAAACCCACTGGGGACCCCAGCCCCATTCAGCTGTGCATGTCCTGGGACCCCAGACCCTTTTTGGAATCGTCCAGAAGCAGCAACAGCAGATGATCAGCTGGGAAACTGAGCCCTATAGAGAGGGAGACCCCTGCATGTCTGAGGTCAGCGTATGTGTGACTCTCACCACCAGAGGAACCTGAGAGTGACAGCAGACCCTGGGCACAGAAGAACATCGCTAGAGACCGTTCCAAGGGTGCTGAGACTTCCACTATCCCCTTATTTTTCCTCTTTCTTCCTTCTCCTATCTTCTCTGCCTTCCTACACCAGAGTCCTAGTTCATGCCGATGCCAAACCATCGTTGTTAAAATCATTTGACTTTGCCTGAACACCTTACCCGATACCCCCGCTGGATTTAGCCAGTGTTACCCAGCTATTCATTTGAATAAAGTTGGTTTGTATTGTCCCTCTGCATCATCGTCCTGACTCCTCTGACTTTGTGGTTCTGCTGAGCAGAGACCAGTCTGTAGTCAGTAACACCTTTCAGGGCATCTTGAAGATTCACCTTCCTTGCAACCCACCCAGTGGGACGAGACACACCCTCAACATCACAACACCTCCAACAGTTTCAACATCAGTCTCCAAAGCTTTACAGCTCAATGCATCAACTGAAATATAATCTGGTTTTGAGACCTTTTCTGAGGTTTTCTTTTCCAAGCTGAATCCTAGGACTCATTCCACTGAGATGCCAGAAGATATTAGTGGAAAATATATGTCTGCTACCCAACAGGCTCTCAGTCACGAACCATCATGGAGTCCAGTCATTCTGGAATACCCTAACGGGAATAACTCTGATGCTTTTCAACTTCTTAGTTATCAAATGGGCTTGCAATCAGAAATGTGTTTTTCATGGTCCTATGGGATTTCCTGATTACAATAAGCAAGGAAAATCTGACTCAGCAGTACTAGATAGTGTACTCATAGTTGTGTTTCTGACCCTATCAACTGACTTCATTGCTCAGCCAACAGTGGAGATAGGATAGAATCAGTTTTAGGGGTATTCCAACCCTGTGCCTAGTGGCTGAGAAAGCTGAATCAGCGAAGGCAAAACCCAGTGTTTTTTTTTTTTTCAGTATCACGTCTTCCAGCTTGAAAATGTACACACTGACTTACGCTAAGTTCTAGTTAGCAGCCACTTGGGCTGCCTCCAAGGACTGCAAAGGTGGGGAGGGACCTCTGAAAGGGAGAGCTTGTGAAACTGCTTGCAGTGAATTTCTAGGATGAGGGCTGTATCCATAGGTCAGAATATTCAGGTTAGGTTTGTTGACCTGAATCAGTTGGAAATGCGGATACTTGACTGAATACAACTGGAAAAGTACCTTTGAAATCTAAGAAAGTTTCCCCATCTAGTACATTTCTGGACTAAGTGTTATGTATTTATCAGATCACTCCAAGGGAATAGGCTCTCGCATTTTAAACAAATGCAGGGCTTTTTATATACTAGTACTGGAGATATTGGCTTTAATCCACAGCAGCTTATTTATGTAGGTTTGCATACTCCACGAACAACATAATTTGCCAGTTTGTAATGGAAGGAGGTCTGAACAGAACTGAAAATTGGGGTCAGCAGGATCAGGTCAGTGGTCAGGTACGGCAGGAAAAAAGAGGAAAATACTTGATAATTTTGACACTATGTTATTAGCAGTTCCTGTGCTACTGGACAACGAGAATTTATTTAATGAAAAATAGGCTACATTTCTTAACAAGATTTCCATAGCTTTGTAACTGAAGTAATGATGATTTTAACCAGAAGACCAAGTTGCTAAGGTGAAATTTTTTTTCAAAATGGTGCAATTCATAATTAAGAGATTTTTATACTTCAGTGTCAAAATTTAAGCTTGGATGGCTCACCCATCATAACCTGTAATATATTTACTTGAAGGCTTCATTAATAGCATTCTCACTTGGATGTCTCTGCCTGTCCAGATGTAGTGGCTTTTTAGGATTTTTGAAAATCATACCTGTACCTTTTCAAGTTTTATATGTGTAGAAAGCCAGTCCTGTTTCCTCAAGCATATTTCCCTACTTCTACAAAGGTATCTTGCTAAGATAAAATAAAAGAGGAAACCATAAAAAGCAAACTAATACTTTGAACGAAAAGAGTGCGTCCTTAATTGTAAGCATTCTCATAATTCCACCATCAGTCAAACATAAGTATTGAACAGGACCTTTCACAAGCAATGATAAACAAACACTGTGTGCTCGGTCCTAGTTCAGTCAAGCTCTGCAGAACAGCCACCTATCCGTACCTCTCTAAAAGGAGGCGAAAGCAAAGCACTGGCTGTGTTCCAGGGAATGAAGAGAATTATGAGGCTGTGTTGTCAACTACTGTAACCAAAATTAGAAGTTACGTGAAAGATTCTAATGGAGATTAGCTCAGCTTGTAAACCGACGTCAGTATCCCTGGGTCTTTCCTCAGGAAGTTTACTGAAAGTCAGTCTCCTGGAGCACCAAGCCAAAGGCAAAAATGTAGGGTAAGAAAGTTTCAAATTAAACAGCTCACATCAGGGAACACTTATTCACTCAGAATAATGAGCCCTTGGGACAACTGACTTCATGGTTTTTTCTCTTTACAAATAAATGAGTATTAACCCAGAAAATCAGAAACATTTTCTCCAAGGAGAACTACAGATTGCCCTTGATGATGGCTGAATTCTCCATGGCCTTTATTCATCTTCTGATTTTAAAGAATCACCATTAAAGTTATTAGCAAAAGTGAGTTTTATATGTTGTGCTACTTAAACTTTAATGGCAAGGTTCATGCTACCACCTACCACATGGAAGAAATATACAAAGGAAAACTGAGTTAGGATTGATTTTGAATTATTTCCACAGAATCCTAAGATGGAAAAGGCTAAGGAATACCCTCCCACTGAGTCGTGAGAATTAGAGTGGAACCCCTTGCTTTCCCAACTCCTGACAGAGCTTAGGTGTGACTAGGTTCAAACTTAGTCTCAGATTTTCTTGTGGAGGCACCTGCAGAACAGACAGCAGCAGCAACCCCAAAATGCTGATTTATTGCAATCAAAGTCGCCTGGCACACCAACAGACCACAGTAAATTACAAATTCAGATGTCGGTCAGGAGCGTGTCACTACCCAACCAATTCCTAAACTCTAAGGAATACTCTTTAAGGAAGATGAATGAAAACATGTGCACTCACTCATAGAATAAGAGATCTCCCTCTCGAGGGTACCCAAACCAAGGGGTCACACACCCCAAAGGGGCAAGGACTCACTTAAGGATATCCTGAAGAAATAATTCACTCACCAAAAGTGGAGTGAGGGCTCACAGAATCCCAGGAAGCTTCCTCAGACAGCATCCCAATCCAAGGGGAGAGTCCCTGACTGCAGACCCACTGCTCTGAGGAGGAGCATTTCAACTGGGTTTTCCGGGCGTGCTCCACTTACACCCGAGTCAGGTGTGACCAGGGGTCATCCTGATGAGCTGGGGGCAAAGGCAAGACAAAGGCAGGCGAAGGGCCTGGGCTGAGAGGAGCCAAGTGACAGCTGTGAGGAGTCAAACTGATCTTTATCAGGTGTTTGGGCAAGCCCTGGTCCTTGTCAGGTCCTGGGCAGGGTGGCTGTACCTGTCACAGACTTGATCAATGGTTTATGTTTAATGGAAGAGATACAGGGTAAGGAAATGCTCCCACTGAGTCGCAGGTGCAGAAAGGACTCCCTTACTTTTTAAACTGCTTCTCAGAGAGGAGTTTAGACTTGGTCCCAGCTTGGTCAATGATTTATGTCTACTGGAATTAGCTACACAGATTTCATAATTATTAATTCAGCATGCCAGCAGTCCCTTCGAGGGGATCCACTGCAAATAAGCGGTCTCTCTGCCTTGGGTAAGGAAAGATTTTGGATCCTCTGGTAAGGAAGAGGCATTCCAGCTCAAGGGTAGGCCACTGCAATGCACCCACGCTGCCTCGCAGGGAGAGCTCGGAGAAGGCTCACTTTGGCTGCCATATTTATGGGATAAAGTAGTTGGCTCGTGGTCAAATGGCCTACAATGGGAAAGGCATGCACGAGACTCCTGCACCCACAACTTTCTTTGTTCTTTCATAAAGGAGTCCTGGAAAAGCCACCCACTATTTGTGTGTTAATCACATGACTGAGGTTTCGAGCTCATATGCAGCGATGCTGACTGTGCTTCTCTGCTGCTTTGTGCGTTTTCTAGAGGAGTTCCCAGCCCAGCTACGGCTCCAGCGAAGTTACCTCCTTTGAAACCCGTACCAAAATACTGAGAGTTTGGTTACATAGGTCAAGTGCATCTGCCACAGACCCCCATGAGACATTTGATATTTTAAGAGAGGAAAAAGACCTGAGACTGGAGTCCATCGGGGAGCAAACATCGTGAGTGTCTCAAAATAATAAGGAATAATGTTCCATGAATTTACAGATGGTTTAGGATTGATTCGATCTATTCAGCAAATAAACTTCTAAGTATGTACCTGCATATTTACTTGAGCGTGTGTTTAATCTTCATCAACCGTTTAGCTGAGGGTGCTTTCTGATGCTGTTGGTTTCTGAGTACGAAGGGAGAGCTGTGCATCCTGTCAGGACTGAATCTCACCTTGTGCAAAGACCATCACTGCAAAGTCAGGATGCTGGGTGGCAAGGAAAAGTTACTGAAAAAACCTCACCCCTCCAAAAAAAGAGCAAACAAAACTCCATCTTTCATAAGGGTAAAGAGTTTTGTGTTGTCGTCTTTCAGCCCACCAGCTCCAACAGGTAATTTGTAACGCAATCGAAAGTGCTACTCCATTTATGCTACTTTCTCTCTCAGAACATATTAGTGCAGGTGCTCCTTGTTGGATTAAACCTCACCTCTCAATCAAAAACAGATACAGGAATTTGTGTAAGGTGAACAGAACGTGTATGTCAACAAAACACGCTGGGTTCACCCACCATCTCTGTAATCCCTCTGACATCAGTGCATCTTTAATTCATAGACATACCTAGACTCATAAAGTGCCTTTTCCTTCCTTTTCTTAAAGTCCTCCGATGTATTAGTGGTCTAAGTCTACAAAAACCATTAACACCCCTATCCCAAATATTTTTATGCTGATAGGCTTTAATCAGTTATGAATCCCATTAGTGGTGATTGTGTTTGTGAGCAGAAACTTAGAATATCATTACAGCAGACAGCCAGGACATTTGCACTTTAAAGCAAGTTATATATTATAACAAAAGCAGCATAAATTGGAGTTGATTTCATTAAAGAAATTTAGCATCAGGAAGATAATGGCTCTGATTTTTCTTCAGGGACACTATTGCATTACAGTGTTGCTGTGCTAAATTAAAAATGTTATCAAGTTGGCAGTAACTCCTGGACTGCATTACTGTGCAAACGATAAAGTCTGTTTAATGGCTGAAAGCCCATATGTAACGAGGCAAACATATAAGACAAAATGCTGGTGGGTTTTTTTTAAAAAAAACCTTTAATTCCAGGAAACTTTGAGAGCAAAGAGTATTATAAATGGAAGGAAAAAAAAAGATTAATACATTTTGTGAGTAGTTTAATGATCCAGTAACGTTGCTGCTGCTGCATTTAGCTTTTACTGTTACTGGAATCGTTTATTGATTGGAATATTGAAATGACTAGAGCATTCATGTACTGGATTACAAATATCTGTAATTCTATCAAATGAGATGTTTCACTCAAATGTTTAAATTGTTCTTTTTTTATTACTTTTTAAAAACCACTTGAAAACAGTAGTGGGTAACCGCAAAGACCTTTCTGGAACTCGTAAAATCCTCAGTGCTGGTCTGGAGAGAAGTTAGTCGTTGATAGATTTAGTTGAAAGTATAAATATATGTGAGATTCCTATTTGCCTTCATTGGATGAGCAGTACAGGGAGATGAGGTGCCTGCCAACAACAACCCCAAGGATGTATCTTTACATGAGTTTCAAGTGTTCCCTCTTTATCAAATTCCTCCTTAGAAAGGTAAATATAGGTGCTAATACATGAAAAAATACGACGTTACATTTGTGGTGGAACCCATCCTACCTGAACTGACCGTATTCCTCTTCATCAACAAGTTTCAGAGACACCTCTGCCTTCTAGGCACTCGGGTGAACATCAATAAATTCAACTGAGATACCTAAAAAAAGATATCTGAGGAGAATTAACACGTGCTGAGATGGTCAGTCTGGCTTCCTCTTGCTCTCTGAGAAGGTTAGAGGCCTCTCGTAAGTCCTGTGTTGTATCTGCCAGAGGCACATACAGAAACCCCTGGGTCATCTCAGATGCTAGTAGACACCTATGGCTAGTCACCTGAATCGCCTGTTCTATACTGACAGGAGACAGTCTTGCATTCCATCACCATATTCTCTTTTTTTTCTATGTAGTATTATGTATTCACCAGGTTACCTGGCATATTCTACTCTAAAATTCTGCTTTCAAATATTTACTGTCCTACTTAACTTTAGCCACTGGAGCTGAAATTTTCCATCTCAGTCTTTTTATGGAAAGAATCCACAAACAGGGCACAATCCTACTGGACACCAAAATACATCTGTCCATATTTTATAACTATCCTTTGAGAAAATCCGTCAATGGCATGTGACATTGTGGCTCTCGCCAAACACCAGAAAATTTGACCGAGTTACAGAATTTGGGGAGGAAAAAAAAAAAAAGGAAAAAATAATTTCATATACTTTTAATAGAGACTTGTAATGCTTAAAAGAGACCGTCTCCCCCGAGTATGCTTCAGTTTGGACTTCAAAGTTCTGCTCCCTAGAAGATATGATTGAATCCAGCTCCCCCAGTTCAGATGAAGCAGGTTTTTTGCTTGTATTCTCAGCTGGCAGTCTGGGAAGAGGGAGGAGGAGGAGGCTAAGGCTACGGTTTAATTTGACTTTTCAGGTGTGTAGGAATAGGGAAAATGGGATGCTGACAGGGGATAAAACACCAGCAATTTGACAAAGGAAGAGGTTGGGGTGACATATTGTGAAGTTCAGGAGAAACCCTCAGCTCAACACCACCCCCTTGTAACATTCTTCAGGCCTCTCTAAGGAGAATAAACTTAAAATTTATGAGAATAAACTCTTTGAAGTGGACAGACATCACAGACCCTGCCAGAACATTTCCCTTGGCAACCTGGCTTAGAACGATGGCATGTTCTACATGTTCCATCAGAGAGGAAATTCAGATAGAAGTTATAACTTTGGTAGTACAGTGGTGGGATATTCAGAATTGTTATGACTTTGTCTAACTCCATTGCTGATTTTTTTTTTTTTTTTTTTTAGAATTATTAACCTCTGGATGCTCAACTTTCTAAACCGGCTTTTCTTTATACTTACGGTTTCTGAATAAAATGGCTATATAAAAGCACACTGGACAGAGGAAATAAAAACAAGTAATCATTTTCTTATACAAGAGATTCATTCCCTCAGAACAGAAAGAGGAAAACAGAATTAATTGCAGAAATGAAGGTAAGAAACTCTTCCAAATGTTTTGCTCATATCAAGGCTGTTGATCATACAATTTGCTGCCATGAGGCACTTTGACTCCTAAGCATGCACTTTAAGCGCATGAATAACCTCAGAAGAAGCTTTGTTGTGCTTTGATTGTTTGTTTTTTCCTGGATTGAAGTCGCACTCATGGGCACTCTACAGCCCTGAGATCTGAATTAATGTATCTGTTGTGGGGAGGTGGCTGGACAATAAAGAGTTACTTCAGTCAGGAAGTTTGGAATAAACATCATTTAGTTCAGATCTCATTTCCCAGTGCTGCTGTAAGCAATAAAAAGAGTAACAGGGGAAAAACATACACACACACACACACACTCTATACATACATATATATGAATATATATAATACTATATATATATGTATAAAAGAGCCTAGAGCACCCTCCCTGCAGCAGCCTTTGGAGGGCACTGCTGGAAAGAGCAGAACAAGAGTTCTTGGATGTAGGAGTGCCACTCCTACATCTAAATTTTCCCACGACTCCTATAGAGCCTCCTCTCAGATCACTCAGTAAATGAGGTAAGGAAACCAGGCTGGTTTTGTAACCTCTGCCATGCTGTGAAGGCAAGGGCTTCACAAACACGTAGGATCCGTGTTGACACATTCAGCTTCTTGTTCCCTTATGCTCACACAAACTTGCAAAATCTCCACAGCCTTGCAAAATCCAGTGACAAAGTCATGTAAACAACAAACTGTATTTTCCCCCACGTGAACATACAAAAATGGAAAGTGGAAATTGCCCTGGGAAATGTTCTCTTTTCTAACCATTTATCACTATGTTGGGCTTGTCTTCACGCAATGAAAAAAGTTCCTGAAAGAGTCGAAGTAGGACGCTAATGGTGATGGTATGGGATTTATGGCCAGGTATTGACAGGAAGCACTATAAATACCTCAAGCTGCAGATGATTTATGAGGCATCATTCCCCAGGAACTGCAAATGCAATTCATATAGACTCGTAAGAATTATGGTATATACAGCACTTTCAAACAGTAATTTTAAATGGTAGCGTGCTAAATGAGTTTCTTTAATGAACAACAAGCGTGAGGTAGAAAAATGTAATGGAAATATGATAAGTATATGATAGAAACTGGGTAATGGAAGGGAGAGGAAAAGTTCGATTATTTGCCAAAGTAAAGAAGCGAAGAGTTTCTCTTGCTCTTGCACAGTGAATTAAGAACATCTCTCGTCCTGCTTAGGGTCAGGTGTGAGTGATGACTATGGTGGCAGCAGTCCTGGTGTGTCTTGGACTACCTGATGCCTGAAGGCACAAGGTCAGAGACATCTTTAGGCATGTGCCATCCTTGGTCACCTCCCTCTGACCTCTAATTTGAGTCCACGTGCATAGAGCACCCTTTCCTAGGTGCTCCTCACCTTTACTCAGGGTAAAGCTCTGAGGGCTCAGCGAAGGTTTGTGTCACCTCTCTCTGAAGCTTAGTGGTTAAGATTAAGCTGCATAGTCCAAGGAAAAATGAGACTGCCATTTCTGTGGATGATTTATTGTACTCAAACAGCTGTTGTATCTAAAATGGCATTAATTGCTACCTGTAGTTGTCACTTTCTTCTTGGATTATAGACACCTACATGACTGGCTAGACTAAGAGGCTTATGTTTTAGAGGAGTACAATCAGGCAAGAGGGATCCAATTCTCAATGGAAATCTCCTTTTATAGATGAAAACTGAAATACAGTAGTATTTCCTGTTTTCATATGTGGAATAAACTTGACTGTGTTAAAGCCGTGAAAGAAGGATCGACTTTCCACAGGCTTACTAGAGAAAACTGGACTTTTTTTTTGTGCAAATGGATCGAATCTATTTGTGACAAAAGTTTGCCAGTGGAAGCAGACTCAAGTTAGGAATGAATTTACACTAAATGCACTCCAAAAAAAAAAAAAAAACCAAACCCCAAATCAAATAAAACAGGCAGTATAGCAAAACTGATAACCTCCAAGTTGAATTTGTGTTGGTTTATTGTGCAGAAAGATTTCAAGGATAACTTACTTTAAAGCCAATGTTAAAAGTTCCAAATTAGTAAAATCATTTGGGTGCTACTCTGTGTAAATAAAGCACAGGCACTGGATAAATATTAGGAAAGAAAAGAGGAGAATATAGAGCGTGAATATGGAAACGTAGAAGGTGATACAGAAGATGCAGGAAGACGCTTGTGATGGCAGATGTGCAGTCTGTGAGGAAGGACGATTCTGAGCGGTGTCACCTGCAAGTAAAAATCTCCTTTGGTTCATGAGGAAAGTCTTCAGCTAGGTGTCAAAGTCTTGAATATTTTATTTGCTACTCAGAGCATCTTTACTGAATTTAACAAGAAATTAGATTGTCAAAATTTAGGCCCATAAAATGTGTGCGGTGTCTTAAGGCTAAAGCTGTTTTCTTCCCTTGTAATTGAGCAGTGAATTGGAGTTGGAGTACACACTGGAATAAGTTTAAAAACTATTCAAGTTCATAATTATTTTTCCTCAGGGTATGGGTCTGAGTTCACCACTCTGTTTTTCCTTAATGATTGTTTTCACTAAAGATTGGATGCTCTGAGCTAAAACTAGTGTGAAAAGCTGGTGTGAAACCAATGCAAGTATTTCTCAGGTCCTCTAGGGAATTCATTTCATCTAAGATTGTCTCCCTGAAAGTTAGAAGTTTAGTTGGCATCACTCATTTATTGTTCACCAAAACTTGTTGAATAAAGATATCTCCAGAGGCAGATTTGTTTCATCCCAGACTAGCCAAGCACCTACAGGAAACGGGTCTAGCGACTTCCGGAGATATTTCTTCCCCTCCCCTGAGGGCCACGTTAGACATTTCTCCAATGAGTTCACAACAAAACAGTGAAAATGTCAAGACTCAAAAATTCTGTGTTCAACACTTCTTCCAGTTTTAAAGTTCTACAAAAGGTCAAATAAAAACAATTGCTTTGACTCACCTTCACATTAGAACACATAATTTCTTACAGAAACTTAAAAGAAGACCTAGTTTAAATAATTTTTGACTCAAAAATCAAAACATTCCTTCAAAAATGCAGAAACCATTTGTTTCATTCTGTTTGCAAAACCTCTCTCCCTTCTGTCTCCTGCAGTTTCCTGCATAAAGAATGTTTTTTGGGGAAAAAAGAATTTCATCAGTATTTTTGTAGGAACAGATTTTTGCAAAGTACAACTCTGCCTATTTTTACTGATCACTTATCCCTGTACGTGATCTTTTACACATGAATGGTCATAAAGTCATGCTAGTTCCTCAGGATTTCTGTTGTGTGTGTTCATAACTGCTAAGCCAATAAACACAAGCACAGACGGCTGCCATTTCTCATACTGGCCTCGCTGAACCTCACATCATTGGCCTGGACCCAGCCAGGCAGCTCTGTGGAGCCTTTTCACCCTCAAGCAGACCAACACTTCCCCCAGCTCAGTGTCATCTGTGACCTGACTGACGATCCCCTCACCCAGATCATTGATAAAGATGTTGAAGAGAACAGGCTCCAGTACTGAGCCCAGGGGGACACCACTGGTGACCGGCCACAAGCTGGATTGGACTCCATCCCCCACCGCTCTCTGGGCCCGGCCATCCAGCCAGATTTTGATCCAGTGAAGAGTACGTCCATGCAAGCCATGAGCAGCCCGTTTCTGCAGGAGAATGCTGCAGGTAACAGTGTCAAAGGCTTTACCAAAATCCAGGTAGACAACGTCCACAGCCCTTCCCTCATTGGCTGAGCAGGTCACCTTGTCAGAGAAGGAGATCAGGTTTGTCAAGCAGGACCTGCCTTTCATAACCCCCTGCTAACTGGGCCTGATCACCTGGTTGTCCTGTACATTCTGTGTGATGAAACCCAAGAAGATCTGCTCCATGACCTGCTTTACATGGATGGCCTCAGCGCTGTTGCCATTTCTTTTGATCTGTGTATGTACTTCTCTCAGTTTAATTTAGACAAGACAGAGCCTCTCTAGTATAGGAGCATTCTGGTTTATAATGGCTACAATGGGTAAGCGGGGGAGAGCCTCCTGGCTCTCCTTTTCAAAATAACTTGAAGTAGGAAGAAGTAAGACTAATCACACAGATGAGGGTTTGTGTCCGCTGTTTGATTGGTAGTACCTGTTCTTCTAAAGCAATGAAGTAAAATTGAGATTAGGGAGGTCTGGTCAGATGATATATCATATGATTACAGGTAATATCAGGTCCTTATCTTGTAGGTCTACATCTAATAATTTGGCACGTCTGGAATTCATATTCATTTCCAAAACTTTTCCCTCTTACCCTTCCCATTTTCTCATCTCTGCTGCTTGCTTTGTTTGTCTGTGATACTTGATTTCCCCGTGAAAATCTCGTAGAGCTCCCCTTTCTGCTTTGCTGCAGGCCTCTGTCAAGGGTATTACATGGTCTTCACAAGCACTGTCACTCTTTCTGTGCTGTTGGAATGTGAATAATTTCGGAGTTTTGGGAACATGGCATTTGGTTTTTAAAACGACGGCCTCTATTAACTGGAATGTCATTCTAGTATATAGGAAACAGAGGAATGAAAGCAAAAAACGCCCTTTCGTGTTATAAATAAGTGTGTTTAAATGGAGTTACAGCAGACAGAAAGGCTTTCAAATCCTTTGTCTCAGTTCCCTGATCTCCCAGTGTCCCTGAAGAATATATACATTACAAACAAACACATCCTGTCCCTGTTTTGAGGCTCAGTCTTTTGACTGAGTTATTTCCTCTAACATATCCTGCAGGACCCAATTTACCATCCAGTTCAGCTGCCAGGTAGATAAAATCTTCTGTGCACTAATCCTGTGAAGGGACACGAGAACCCTGCACCAAGAGCTACCGGGATCTGCTGCCTCGTGGAAGAGAGCACAGCTCATGAATAACATCAGGACGCAAAAGATGCGGGTTTCGTTCCAGTAAGGCAGTGAAGACAGTGCCCTGTGGGAAATTATTGCTTCAGATAGAGAGTAAATTATATGAAACCTAATAGTACCTACAAAAAATGCATCATTTGGTACAGCCTCAGCTACAAGGTGCAGACTCAGCTGGAGGTAACAGGAAAGGACGATGACCTACATACAAGGTGATCACAGGATGCCTAAAGTCTCTGATGTTATGAAATTTGACGACCTATTAGGCGAGATGTTTTCGCCAGCGATAGGAAAGCACGAGCACTGCTCAGAGGAGGCACTGGAACCATCTTGTTAAGAATGCCATACACAGTTTCAGCCACCTACCTTCAAAAATTATTGAATATAAAGGGAATGGGGAAATCAAGAAACTGGATAATCACAGGGCACAAAGACCTCGTTTGGATTTATACTTTAAAGAGAAATTTTGAGAAAGTATATAGTTGTCGCTAGTAATTTTCAAAGAAAGAGTCATTATTAGAGCAGAACAGTAGCATGGACCCAAGAACTGTCCAGGAAGAGATTTAAAACATAGATTAGGTGAGATTGGAGGGGATCTCAAACACCCTTCCATCAGGGATGGTAAGGTCTGAGAAAAAACCACCAAAACTCAGTATAAAGTCTAGAATTGCTGTCATCTGTGTCTTGAAGCCCTGACCCATTCTTCCGTATGCATGTTGTGGGGTGAAAAGCTTTACCAGACAATTCAAAAGCCAATGGCAAGCAAGGAAATGAAAACCAGTTTAAACTGAGTTTTATGCTGCGTTATCATTGTCATAATTGCTAGTAAAGGCAGAACCCGTGAATGGATTTCGGCACTAACCACATGTGCCTGGGTGCATCCATGACATCTGCTAGAGGGTGAAATCAGAGTTTTTTACAATTATTAGTTCTGGAAGGGATGTGGCCAGGAGTTGTAATGTCTGCGAAGGAAATAATCATGCTAGCAAACCCAGATACACCTTTCAGAAAAGCCAGTGCAGTGGTGTGATATTTCATTTGAAACAAGACTTTACACAGTCTGGGGCTGGGAAATGAAAAAGATTCTTGTTTATTCCCAATTTTTTGAAAAACAATAATAATAGAATAGAGGGCACATGTGGGATGTTTCATTTCTTGTTCAGAATCAGATGTCTAGGAAGCTGTGCAACAACAAGCAGCAAAACCCACTTCACAGGCAATGTTTGGTGTAGTTTTCTTTATGAGCTTGATTTAAAGTACCACACCCCCAAAGAAACCAATCCTTTTGTAAGGACAGAGATCGCAAGGGGAGTTTCCAAAGCTTATTACGAATGTCTGAAGAGGTTCGGCAACCGTTTAGGGCAAATGTTC
This sequence comes from Buceros rhinoceros silvestris, assembly GCF_000710305.1. Lineage (NCBI taxonomy): Eukaryota > Metazoa > Chordata > Aves > Bucerotiformes > Bucerotidae > Buceros > Buceros rhinoceros. Next base: position 34,043 of record NW_010423716.1, read on the forward strand.
AGACTAACTGAACTCACAAAACGGGCTCAACTGCTTTCACAAAGTACATTCCTCTGTATGCCTCTGTCACGTACGAGCACCCATGGATATTTAACCTGCCCTTAGCTGACGTGGAGGTAGATACTGGTTACAGCAAGGCGTGTTCCCTCCCAGGGACATGACCTCCAGAGAGCAACTGGTTTACAGAGCTTAATGTTTGCCAACCCAAAACTTCATAGATGCCTAGATTTCCCTCGGGTAGGTAATCAAGATTTTTTTCTTGACAAGACATTTTGAGGTAACAAGTATATTTTAAAATGGTGGAAAACTTTTGTCTGATCTGTCATGAGTTACGCGGTTGTTTTGTAGTGAGGCAGCTGTGCACGTCACGAATGCAGTGCCATAGTTTTGATGGATTGGCGTTTTCTTCTTTCATTGAAAAGTACGAGGCAGGCTCTGGAAAGTACTTATGCCTTAGAAGTAGAAGATTTTTGAATTTTGTTTTATTTAAGGGCTTTTCCACCCCTATGACTAGGCCACTGAGAAACACAGACAGCCACAAAATAACTATATCCCATTACCCATAGGTCTTCATTAAGCATTTTCCATATACAGGGAATGAAAACAGATTTTCTTTAAGGCAGGAAAAGCCCTTCAGAGTATAATTAACCTCGTCAAATTGAATTTTTATCTATTTATTTCCGCAGGATCTGCCCTGTGTGTATTTACTGCCTTGTGTTCTTTATGCTGCATTGTTTTATTTTAAAACAATATTGTTCTCTTCAACTTTGTTACGAATTACAGCACTTCAGGGAGATTAGTCAGGAGTCTTCTTAGGCAATAAACCTATAAGGAAGTGGAGGGGATATCAGCCCGAGTTTAATCACACATAGCTCTCAAAAAAGTTTTCTTTTCCTTTTATCCACATCTCACGTGCAGTCTGTAGCCTCCTGAGACAAAGCTGAGTTTATCTGGCAGTAACAGCATACACTGTGGAGGTGAGGAGGAGATGAGCCAAGACTCTGTATTTAACTGCTGCCGGCAAACCAAATGCCTTGAAGGACGTGAACTGGTGGTTAACTGTAAGCTGTTTTCTTCAGAAGTGCAGAAACAGCCCTTGAGTTTTCCACCAAAGAAAAAAGTGAAGCCACTGTGTTCGGAAAATAGAACGTTCTTTCAGAATATTTTTTCAGAATATTCAGAATATCTTTCAGAGGAATATTTAGGTTGATGAGTTGTTCTTTTCACACCAACTGCAAGGTTTTTGCCCGTGCTGGATACTCAGCAGATTTCAGAGCAGCTCTAAGGTTGTACTCGGTGTCCTCTAAGCCTTGGGCTTGGGTTTCAACACGAGCCCGTGTCATGTTGACACATCCTCTTGAATCTAATGTGGGTGACTCTGGATTATCTCAAATTCTCCAAGAGATGCTCTAGGGAGCTGAGAGACTCGTTTTAAATTCTCACAGCCTCAGACTACCTCCCAGTGCTGACAGCATGCCATACCAGCCCTGCCACTTAGACAGCCCGTCTGCAGGGTTTGAGGACTTAACTGACTTCTTTTCTGGCAGCGTGAAGAAGCAAAGAGGGAGAAAGTACACACCAACCCCACAGTTAGAGTAGACACATGAACACGCTTTGTGATGGTGTGGCACAGTGGTCTCCGTTAGAGACTTGTTTTTATGAAATTGCTGTGTCACCAGTGTGTAGGAATCCAGGCTGATCTGGTTCTCAGAGTCTGGGAACTACTTGGCAGGAGCGGATATTCGCAAAGCTACCAAGCTGTTGCTGCAGAGGTAAGGCCAGATTGTCACACAGAATCAGGAGTGTGACCACGTACCTCTGAACCAGCACTTCACAGAGACATAAACCCCACCGTGACATAATTGCTGATTGTCCTTTACAGCCAGTGGGAGATACAGGGTTTATAATTGTTAGCGATCATCGTTAACAACGGAGGGTTTCAAGCGAACGGTGACTGCTTAGCAGAGTTCAGCTGAAAGCACACGTGATGATGTCAGAATGCCAACACGAGTATCCAACCACTGCATTCACAGGAGACAGAGATGGCCCAGCATGCCTTTGGAGAGGTTCTAAAGAGCCCTCAACACGAACTGGAGCATGTCCTGCTTCTTTCTCAGATTGAGATCACCTCAAGGCAAGCTGCAGTCAGTAAGGGCTGTACTGGATGAGGTGGTTGTTAACGCAGTATCTCACAGGTCATAGAGTTAATGTTGCTTAATTGTTAGCAGTTGTTAATTGCTAACACATGAGAGACTGCACAGGTCCTTGCACAGGGACATGGGAACAATTGTGTTTCCAAGGCTGTGACGATGGCTGGTTAATATGAATACAACAGGGTCCCTTTGAAGGAGATTCAGGGCCTGAAATATGGGCATATATGGGGGGATACGGAGTGAATCAGCACTAGAGAGTCCAGCAAGTACCTACCCCTGGAGCAGGA
>NW_010423716.1:36527-41447 GCF_000710305.1 Buceros rhinoceros silvestris
GAGAGTCAAGCAAGTCCCTACCCTGGGAGCAGGAATGGGGTGCAGCACACAGAACTCCTGGGAGACGTACTAGGCTCCATCGCTGCCTTGTCTAAACAACTGGCATTTGCTCTAAAGCTCTCCGAGGTTACAAGTATTTCAATGAACTTGTGGAAGAAGAGACATTGTATGACTACACAAACTACTGTAATAACTAGTTAACCAGTACTCACACTAGCTTCTTTACAATCTTCTGCTCTGTACCATGAGAGTATCTATTTATTGGTTGTTGTCTAGACCATAGAATTAAACAATGTCTGTTCCATTTGAGGACAGCAGTCCTAAAGGCCACAAAATGGCATTTTCTGCCTCTTGCCTCTCTCAGCATCCTGTGTGTGGCAGGACAGTGTGTTGGCAAGTGTGATCGAGGCCAGTGCCCACGTCCTCTAAGAGAGGCGATCATGCTGCATCCCAGCACATGTATGGAAGTTTGGTATCTATGCAGATGGCAGGCCAAGGAATGATGTAATTTCAGGTTTATTCTGCTGCAGAATGTAGACAGACTTTGTTTGGTCTGGATTTATTTTTGGTGGGTTTTTGTTTGGTTTTTTTTTTGTTTACAGGGTCTTATTACAATGCCATCCTCCTTTTCCCTTTTCTGGTCTCCTTGTAGTAGACCTGAACAAACCGATTAAAAATGTTCAGAACTCACCATTACTCATGTATAAAACGGGAATGGTCCATTCATTTCTCACACAGACATGTGCAGAGATTGCTCTGGTTTTACAAGCATTATGTAGCATACAATCCCTTTTGTTCCAGAAGTTCAGACCTCAGCTGCAGACATTTCACTTTGGACTGAAAACTGGCATGCACTGATTCCTTCAGAAGCGTAATTCTTCTGGCAAATTGCCCTTTCATACTTCAACAAGTCCTCCTTCCTGAACATGATTCTCTGCTTTTTCCTCCTTGTTAAAAAGCTTTTTTGGTTTGGGTTTATTTATTTTTTTTTTGGTAATATACTTTAATGTATACTTTGTACTTGATAGAAAGCACAGCAAGGCCTCTGCTTTATTCTGGCTTAATATAAGATCAAGAGAAAATGGTCCTCCTTGGTTTTAATTGTTCTTAAACTCTACAATACTTTTTCTTTCTGTCTCTGATTAAATACATGTAAAATCCCCTGTATTTAAATAGCACATGTTCATGTTTTAATCCCTCTGTGTATTTGAATAAAAAATTTAAAAATTAATGAAACATTAACTTTTAACAAGTGCCAAAATGCGTATGTCATTTCTGGGCTGAATGTCATACTCTATCAACAGAGGACCACAGACAGGACTCCAATAAACCCATATTTAGCATCGTTAGGGATTCTGAGTTCCACAAGGTGAACACACGGTGTTTTCGAGAGCACTTTGATCTTTCTTGAGCCAAAGAAGAGTCTGTATTAGTGTTTCTGTACTACACTGGTTCTTTTCAGTAGAAAACAGCAGCATTTTGTTTAAAACAGCTGCTTAACATGAGCATCCAACCAGATAGCAACTGTAAGAAACAACATGCTGCCCCTTTACTTTGCAAGGAAAGAGTTTAAAGTCAGTCTGTGAGAAGATCAGGGGTCTCACATGGGGTAAGACACCTTGCCATGAAGTGAAAGAAAGGCTGCAGCCCTGCTCTGCTGCATCTATAGATGAGGGATATGTGCAAGGTACAGTCTAGAGCCCCGGAGCTGGGGACAATTTGAGACACCCCTTTAATAATGACGAGTTTAGGTTAATTCTAGGAAAAGTCAAAGCTGGTACCACATAAGCCGTGTCGGACACCTGCACCAAAATGGAAATATTTAGTGATTTGGAACAGACTATGTCCTTTCAGGCTCCATGTTTCAGTTCCTAAGCAGTTCCTGCTGTCTTCAACAGCAACAGATCTTTCTTTCCTCAGTAGGATGTTGAGAGGATAAATAAAATCAGGATTCTGGGGCACACAGAAATAATGGTGATGTGGTGCATGAGACAGCCTAGGACAGCGAGATACAAACTGGGATATTTCCCTTAACATGGCAGCCAATCCCTTCATCATTCTTATGGCAGTATGACATCACAGACGCAACCATAATCTGGGGAGCAGAAACACACACCAAGAAAGCAAGTGAAGCAGTTTAAGGTGTGGTGGGGTACTTTTCTTTTTCTGTCAATAAAATCTTCCCTGGTCAGAGTCCAAAGACAGTTATAATTACTCTGAGTTACCCAGATTTCAGAGAGTGAATGGAGAAATTAATCTTATTTGGAGTAATCTGAAAGTCAGATGTGTGAGTCTGAGGTAGTTAGCCCATATTTCCTTTTTAACCACTGGAAAAAAAAGATAAAGAACCCTCAGAGGATCTTTATGTAAAAGATACCCAGTCTATGTAAAAGTTGTGTTAGTGAGGACTGGGCCATGCAGGGGGGAACCTGATTCCTAGCATGGACCCATGCATTTAACTTTTAAACAAGAGTAATGGAGATGAACTAACTCTGCCCGGGATTAAACTTTGTATGAAGTTACCTACAGTATTTTTTCCACATCATTTACTTTCCAAGTGTATTTACACATCAGAACAGACAAATTGCCCTCTTAGCCTGGGTATGCTGCTTGACTTGTCAAAAGATGCTATTTCCATTTTACACAAGGCTAGCTGATAAAATTTGACAATCTTGCATTGGCTGTGAAATTATTCATATAATTTTAGATTTTACTGCTTGCCAATGCCAGTTTTAATCTGATCACCTTTACATATTTAGTAGCTTCCTCAGCTGGTTACAGGAATCAAAGAACAGAATCATTGCAGAACTGAGGACTCATTTCACGACACACTCACGTGAAGTTCAGCCCAGTGTTTCCCTTTTAGAGTCAGAACAGCAAATCACTGTTTAAAGTAAGGAGACATGGGAAGACAATCAGACCTAGTTCTTTTCATGTGGACCTGAGTTTTGTGCATTTCTTTCAATATAGAAATTGCTCAGTTTTCATACCTCACCCATCAAGGCTGATGTCTGTCTTAAACTTAGTAGAATAGGTAGTTTCTTTAACTACCTATTCCCATTCCTTTTACCTTCACTGCAGGCTGTAAATGTCTCCAGCAGCTTTTGTTCCACAAATATTTACTCTTATGTCTAAGGAACTGGAGAGAAGGCCAGTATACAGTAAAGCATGCTCAGGGACACACATTGATGTCTATATGTACCATACATATTCTTTCCCATGTGACTGTTTCTAAGGAAATGAGATAGTGTCATACTAAAATATTGCTTAAAAACAACACAAAACACAAACCCCACAAGAGCCATAATCATTAGCAAAACCCAAAGTTCAGTGTTTTTTACCTGAAGCATCCAGTGCTAGACTGTTCAAATAATGGAAGAAATCAGTCTACATGGAATATTAGTTAATTATCACTGCTGAAAAGTTGTGTTATACGCTTCTAGAAGCTTTTGCAGCTAAATTGTGTAGAAAATTAATAACCTGTAAACTGCTTTTAAATCGTATTCATTGTATTTCTGACTGTTGTCTACCACCACTCAGACAGCTGGCAGATATAGGCAACCACTGCAGTATGAGAAAATGTTATAAATACATCAAACAGCCACAAGACTGGGTTAAAGACATACAGCATGTCTTGAGGTCATGAAGGACCAAAGAAGACCACTGAAGAAGACGACCAGAAATTAAACATCCTGCAACAGGCGAGCTCACCTCTTCTTTCTTCTGCTATGAGAACAACAAACATAAATTAAAAATAGCTGTACTCACGACAAAATTCCTGTGTAAGCAAGATATCCAAAACGGAGATGAGCTTAGTCAAGATCTATCTGCTCTATCTACTATTATTGCTGCTGTTACCTCAAGAGGGAAAAAAATAAAAAGGAAGGGGGAGAGAAAATAAGTGGATTTAATATGAAGCAATAGCAATATGAACCTGAGCTGAAATGGGAGAGGGAAGTGCCACAGATGCAAGCTACATTCTGTGTTGTCCTGGTAAAGCGAGATATGCACAAATCAGAAAGACATAAACTCCTGCCTAGGTCCCCCTATCTTTCTTACTTTACTGCTTTAGGTCACTTGGATTTCTGGTCTTTCAGCATACAAAACAAAACAAAACAAGTTTCCAGTTGTTACTGGCACATCTCCCGAATCACAACTACCCTCCATAACGGTGGAATATCATCTTGCTTTAACCGTGGCATTTCCTAGTTGGACAAACTAAATGAAAAATAATAAAAGCCAAAGAGCTTGTCAGCAGAAGAACCAGAAAGAACTGAATAGCCTTTAGCTCAGAAATGTACTCAGAAAATTACTCCAACACTTACAAATACATATTATTAAAATCCAAATCAGATGTGAATTATTAGCGTTAAGAAAGGGGATACAACTGAAACCAGCTCCACCAGTGGTACTTACTATGTGGTTTTAATGTTTAACTGCAGAATGGCACTATTTGGTATTTCACTGCTGCTGTTTGCTTTGGCATGTTGCTGAACAGATTGGGAGACTACATTTATTTTATAAAACATTCATGGAGGCCATGACTCAGGATTTCTACCCAGAATAGCTTTTAGGAATGTGATGAGATCCCAGTGGAACGTGAATGAGTGTATAAAGTCGACTTTTCCAGAATCAGGATTAGAATGAGTCATTATTTTCTGTTTGAGAAAGTTTCTATTAACATAATCATTGGAGAGACAAAACAGAGCTGTCAGCCTCAAGTAGTGTTGGTCCGAACGGAGCTTAACCTTGCTGAATCCTAGATTGGCAGAGATCTTGCACAGTTTTCCTCAGAGCTGGGTACCCATCCACACAGAAACGACATTCTCAAAAGCTATCAGAATTAGTCCCAAATTTTCTAACAGTTTAATCCAAAATCCTTACTTCTGTTTTATTTTTATTTTAAATATTTTTATTATT
>NW_010423716.1:41499-51290 GCF_000710305.1 Buceros rhinoceros silvestris
TTTCTTTTTATTATTGTCATTCTGGAGAGGAATTATGCACATTTGCACAAGCAAACCATTCAGTAGGACAGAATCCTATTTGAAATAGACCTCTATAAAGCAACAATTGAATTGTGCCTTTGACACAATGAAAACATGTGACAGCTCTGTAAGAAGGGTGAATTTCAAATGTTATCCAGGCTGTGCAGTGAAGGCTGCAGGCATTGTGATTTGTCCAGCTAGATGTTCCTTCCTCGCCATTTTCGTAAAAACACAGACTCACAGATGAGCCCAGCACTGCCAGGGTCCCTAAACCATGTCCTCACCCACAGCGGTTCTGCTGGGGAACACCAGACCCTGGCAGATGCCAGGGCTTTTTCAGGGAAGGTGTCAGAGGCGTTAAACTCTCACCTGGGCTCATTAATGTCGCCTGGGCTTCCTATCCTGGGACAGATATGCAGGCACAGCAGGGGACTGGCATGCCCAAGCCTCCCTGCTGCCTCACACAGCGTGTGCTTGGCGACACGTGAAAGATGCGTGGAGAAGGTGGGACCATTGGCTGCTCAGGTAGTTTAATGGTTTAGGGGAAAAAAAAAAGCAAGATGAGTGAACGGGTCAGAATGGAAAAAATTACATCAAGGAAGTCAAACCACTTCAGTGTTGGGTATTTTTTGCTTAAGTTTTTTAAAGCTTTTTGGATTGGCAAATTTTGAAGTCAAACTAGGTACAGAGATTAAAAGGGAAACTAAACAAATACAACAGGATTGCCAGGACTATTAATGCCAAGACTCGTACTCCAAACAGTTCTGCAGCATTTGGCAACAATCGGTTCAATTCGTGCAATGGGAGAGAGAAAAAAATGAGCACAAAAGGACTGAGCCATTCATAACTACCAGCTGAGATTCAGTTTATGAAATAACTGCAAGAAGCGAGAGGTTATGCCAAATTAGAGACCAAAACTCAATGCCTCTGATCTTCTGAGCACCTCTGATTTGCTGTGTCGGAACCAAATTCCCTTTGCCTGTACTTAGAACAGGATCAGCCCCATCCATTTCAGGGCTGTTCGGGATTTCTTTCCTGGAGCACCAGTTCCTAGGGCTGGTGACACGAACCATAGGTAATGATGAAAGCAGCTTGGCTCCAATTTAAAAACCAGTTACACTGTTTCCAAGAATGGAAGGCTACAGATCTGGATCATTGAAATTAATCGGCACTTTGGAATGCAGTTGAAAATGCGGTTAGCCAAGACCTTTGCTGTTAGAAAAGACGGAGTTTATGGTTCTATATTGCCAGCTGTGTATGTCTTTAAGCCTTTATGAGGTAGTCTGAAGCCAAGGGTTGATGTGCTGCAAATTTAAATACTAAGAAAGCAGATTTAGGATGAATATAATATTTTGCAGCCTTCCTGCTTACACTAGCCAAAATAAAAAAAAAAAAAAAGAAGAAGAAAAAATGCTCAAAAAATTAAAAAACAAGGGAGAAATCTGCTTTAGCTTGCTAAGGAAGTAACAGAACATTTATTCCTGGATTGGCAAGGGGTGGGAATGAGGGGGAACAACAGAAATGAGAGCTGATAGAGAACATTTGTTGTGCACAAAATTGACTGCAGTATAGAAAGTACTAAAGTGTGTGACTATAGTCTGTGATATGCAAAACATTTTGTGCCACAGCTACTAAATCAGTGTTTCTCTGTGCCTAGTAAATTTCATCACTAATGCCAGAGTCTGGGTATTCTATCCCTCAGACGTGTTAAAATAAACCATTTCTCCTCAGCCTGTTAAGCAAAGTCTATCTGGAGGGCCTTGGGTCAGACCTAAGTTTGTGGTTGCAGCTGAATTAGTCTTTTTAATTCCCGTCTCTGAATTCCCCAGCTCAGTCTGGTGCCCTTTGCTTTAAATTTGAACCTGGCAACTTTCCAAAGACTAACAGAAAGTTCACTGAGATGACACTGAGAACATTTGTCTGCTATCTAAGGGACATCCCAGCTCCCTTCCGATGGGAGGAGTCTCACAAGGGAGGGATTCAAGAGCTGAACATGTTTAGACTAGTGAAAGGCGGTTACAAGGGCATTAAATCACAGTTTATGACTACTTCGGAGGGATACAAGGCGCTAGGCTAAAGCTCTTCAGATGTACAGGAAATGAGACCGGGAGGTGGGTGTTTGGATAGATAGCAGAGATAGCAGCGGATCCTGAAAACAGAATGCACGTTGTTGCAGGAGAGATTTTTCACGTTTAGCACATCTAATCACTGAATTGAAACAGAGAGAAAATAACCCACCTGCAGTAAGCTTTCTGTTCCAGGCCATTGGCACCGAGAGGAGAAGCAGAATATGGCGCATGGAGCTTAATGGGTTCAAAAAGCATCTGCTGTGTCCCTTTCCCAATTAAAGGCTGTTTTCACACACCTTAAATAAGTAAACAAACAAACCATGAATAATTGCACAGAGGACAGTTACTTTAAAGACACAGCCCAGTATTACAGAGGTTCTGTGCCCCCACCACCTCAGGCGACTTCACAAGTGGTGGAAGAGCTGGATGTTTTGAGATGGCAGTGCAGATGTGGTTGTGGACGTACAATACCTGCTCGAACGCCAAAGCAGTGCTCAGAGCAGGGTGTTCCTCCAGCCTTCCCACCTTCTCCTCTGCTGCAGTCTGTGCTGCAGGATGGATTTACGGCACTGGCTTTAATAGCTGCCAAGGGAACTTCCTTCCACAAATGTCTCTGCTTTTGAACTCACGCATGCCTCTGACCTCCTGAAAATCCAGCAGCGTCGAATTCCACGGGGTAATCATGCACTGAATGAAAAAATGCTTCATTTTCTTAGTTTCAGACCAGCTTTTTTGTTTTTCTGTTTCTTAGAGTGAATAAGGCAGGAACATTCTCCTGACCATTCCTAGCTCTCTTTCTCCATGCAGCCCATGACACCACACTCCTCTGTCACAGTCTCCCGTGCTTTTCTCATCCGAAAAATCCCAAACTGCTTGCTGGTCCTTTATAGAGAAGGCTCTTCATGACTTTGCTCTTACCTGTCTTTTTTTTTTTTTTTTCATGTCATTTCCTTTTTCAGGTAGAAAAAAGGATTTCTGTGCAGGCACAAAGATGCAGGCACAAAGATACAGGCACAGTTTTCTTTCTTTTTTTCTTACTTTGGCTTAAATCTTTTCATGGTTTATTCTCTCCTGTTTTTAACAGCAACGCTCTGTTGCCTTTATGACAGCTCTTTGTTGCAGAGTGGAATTTCTGAAGAGAGCAGGAAAAGTGGCTCTTAGATCCCCTTCCAGACTGGCAAAAGCTAATTCAGAGGTTGCCTCTATTTATGTACAGTGAGAATTTCTCTCCTCTGTGTGTTGCTTTGCATTTAACAGGAATTGTCTTCCATCTGTGATTGTGTCTCCTTGTCACTCAGCAACATGAAAACCTTCTGCAACTTTTCACAATGTATTTCATCTCGGAGTGTCCTGAATCCTTCCATGTCATCTGCAAATTTTGTCACTTCACTACTCATTCCCCTTTGTGGATCACTTCAGAATATTTCGAAAAACACTAGTCTTGCACAGATTCCTTTGGTGACAGCTGTGAAAACCGGGCCTTTCCTCTCAGATCTTGGAACAGTTATTATTCATTCCCCCTTATTCCTGACATCCTTAAGTTTTTGATACCATCAAGTAATTTTTTTTTTAATTCCAGCTGTACTATAGAAACAACATTAGCTTTTACTTTTAAACTTGTTTGGTTGTTTTTTGGGGCGTGTTTGGTGTTTTGGTTTTGTTTTTAATACTGTTTGAATACTTATGGAGGTGTGAGAAATAAGTTATTCGTACAAAACCTTTTTTAACTCTTTTTCCACTGTATTGTAACAAAACACAACTATTAATTGTATTTTTTTAAATTCAGTTTAAAAATTTACCCAGCTGGTAACTTAACCTATCAGACTAACACAGGCTTACATGTCTGTAGCCTTTCTAATATTTCTCAGTGTTATTTTTCTCTAATGTACCTTTCTGGAATGCTCTTTTTGATCTTTTCTTAATATTCAAAGTCTTAATGCAAGAATAACCCCAATGGCATGGTCTAGCTGGTTATACAGGAAAAAAAAACAGGGGGTGGTGGTTTTTTTTTTTTCTCCTTCTGTAGATCCATAATCCACTTTCTTTTGCTCATAACACATTTGCTCTATGAAATTACAATTACCATCACCTTGCATGGCTCAGCTTCCCTCCTCCACCAGGCATAATTGTCCCCTTGCTGGTTCACACTCCAGTGCTACATCTGTAGCCACTGGCTCTGATAAAGAAATAAGTGCTAGAGTTTCTTCCTCCCCCCAAAAGATAAGTTAATACTGATGGGCTTATCATTCAGTGGCTGATGTCAAGTTCCCATGGAATGAAAGGGAGCCAGGAGGAGGAGCAGCAGGTCTTACTTCTACAGCAGCTGTCCTCTGTACTTCCAGAGAAAGCTTTGAGCCTTCCTGGTCTGCCCTCTCTGCTTGTCTCCCTCTCTCACAAAATAAAACAAACTGAACACGTCATGCATTTAGGTAGTTATCTTATATCCACAATGAACTAAGCTTCCTTTCACAACATAAAAAACGGAAAGTGATGTAGCGCTGATTTTGCTTTTCACAGTTTCCTTTCCGCTTTCATCATGATACAAGTTGTATGTTTCCCAATTCACTGTCATCTTCCAGCTCTGGTGTCCAAAGATCTTTGAAAAAAAAATTGCTCAGAAAAGGGCATTGGTCTATTTCTTTCCCCAAAAATGTTTTTTATTCCTGTGTGTTTTCTCTGGGTGTAGATGGATGGATTTCCCTTGCAGCACAGTGTTCACACATCCCTATCTCTTCTTTTCTGTGTGTAACTACACCTTAATAGTCTCTCTGGGTTGGGCCAGAAAGAGACTATGTTATGTCCTAGTTAGATATTGTTCTCAGCTGGTGGAAGTTGCAGATAATTCAGTAAAATCTTGGGCGGATAACGAAGTTTGAACCCTATCCAAGAGCTGAACCTGTCTGGACCAGTGAAAGGCAGTTAAAAGGGTACGGATCGATAGTGGACCGGTTTGAACCAGTGTTAATCCCACTACTGCAAAGCAGAAAGGCTAATGCAGGGGTTCTGCCTCCTCTATCTTTGACCAAATTAATTAATCTTGTTCTCCTTATCCCCTTGTCCATCTTTATAATGCTTGCCAGTACTCAATTACATACAAAACCTGATCTTTCTTTCAGGCTTGGTGAAACGGGTCAGCAGATGCAGATGTTAGTATCTAAGGAGGGACTGGCAAACAAAGAGCCAACACAAACCAGGTCAGCAACACTTCTTCACACAAGCTAAGGCAGTAAAAAGCTGCTAGCAACAGATTAATGGTAATAAATGCAGACACCAAAATGGGAAACTATGACAAGTCTTGCTGAAGCTGATCCAGTTTTAATGAAAGAATTAAAGATTCATCAAGCCACAGGGAAGGAACCAAAAGGATCATGATTCTGTCTGCTGGTTAGAGCACATGCCTGGCTGAGAAAGCATGCGAGTTGTAATTGCTTGAAAAGCATCAGTGCTCAGAAGGTGAGTGGTGAGAATTGCTCTCACCAGCTACTTTTTGTACCCAATTGGTTGTGGCATTGATCTGTGATGCATGGTTTGTACCTACAGGTGAGCAGGAGTCTAGATAGGAAAACATTGCTGAAGACTCAAAAAATTCCTCATGCAAATGCCGCTTCTGAATCAGAGCCCGGCTGTGGCCAAGGTTCTGTCTGTTGGCCATGCCTCCTGGAGCAGGCTCTGTAGGTGAGGTAAAAGGAGGGACAGCCCGCTGGAAAAGTAGGCAGGGCTTAAGCAGGATTTGAAAACACTCTGAAGACAAGGCACTTTCAGGCTTGCTCAGAAGCAAACAGACTGCAAGGAAAAACTTGCTGAATAACAGTCACGGCTTCGATGACTTTGCATTTCCTATCTGTAGCGGGAATTAAACCAAGGTAAATACCTTTACTGTACATCCCTAGGTTAGATGAGCAGTGGAAAGTCCCACCAGCGGTAGGACCACATACGTTTCTCCAAGACATCCTCCCACTGGACTGTTCTAGCAATCAAATGATATCTATACAGATACTAATTTCTAATGATATGTAGCCTGCTAATGGTTTTTTGACATTCCTGATTTGGACTGATTTTGCACTAGAAGGAAACCAGAAATGAGAAATGATTACTTGCTCTTAGCAAAATGAAAAATTACCTAGTGTTAATTTTGCCACCATTTTGATATTAATTTTAGATTATGCCTGTATGATACATTGAAGTAATATTTTTGGCTATAGACATATAGATGAAAGTCATGTGTGTATGTCTGGGTAAAACAGAGGGAGAATTACAGTGTACCTAATATCTAATTTAGGAATATATCTTCATGTGGTAACCTGGAACTCACTGTAACCTGCTAGTACAGAACTCATTGCATACTGTTGGCAGAACAATAGGAGTCTCAGCCGGATCTTAAGTATTAAGACAGAATTAATCAAATTGACAAGGACAATTTAACTGAAAATTTGGTGTAACTTCACTTGTACTCTTTCGCCCTCATTGGGTTTCAGTTGGAGTATGGTGCTTTATGCACATGGTTTAAGCAGGGTCCGTAGGAGGAACCTGACAAGCACAGCACATTGCCCTTTTAGTTGTTTTCACATGACCGCTTGTCACACGAGCTCTGAGTGCCAGGATGCTAGTGAGGGGCAGGATGGTAGAAGTCAAAAGGGTCATGGAGATTAAACACCAGTATTTAGAGGAGAGGTTACGTAGTCACAGTGCACTTTACCACCAAAAAAAAAAAAAAAAAGGAGAGAAAAAGGGGGGGGGGGTTGGGGAAGCAATCCTGATTTCAGCATGTGCCAGCTCAGATGGCACTTCACACTGGACATTTGGCAGGGGATGGATGCTGGAGGAAGCAACACCCCTAGTAAGTTTTGCTTGAGCACCTGCCTGCGTAATAAACCTTCAGCAGGGAGAAGAGTGTGACCCTCTGATCCCTTTTTATCAAGGGCAACAGCTTTGCAAGGGGATGCTTTGGATGGCTCTTTCACAGGGAAAGCAATGTCAGCTTGTGAGACTGTTTCATTGCCTGTTAGCTGCTGGAACAGAGCAGCCCATCTTTGGTCTGGGAGAAGCTGGCTAGGAACACTGCTTGCTCATCTCATTTCAATTTTGCAGAATTACAGCAGGTAACTCCAATTTCACACTCTGCTTCCCTCACAACTTCTCTTCTCGGTGAAGGTCACAGCCAGCTCTGGATGCACAAAATGGAGTTCTCCATCGTGATCTTGCCGTCAGCAGCAGAAGAAAGTTGGAACAGGTGGTTTTGGTGAAAAGTCTCTGTCCTGTGCTCATGTGTGTGACTGTGGTTTGCAAGATGCCCCCGAGCTTGCTTAAATCCCAAAGTATTGTTGACAGTGGATCATGCAGAGGTTACAAACCTCTCTTCCCACTTCCCACTCTCGTGTTGAGTTCAGATGCTGACTTGTGCCAAGCTCCTGTTAGTTCCACAGCCATCACTGCTGCAGGTTGTCTTCAACGGCTAGCAGGGGATGTAGCTGGATTCCCATGATGAGCCAAAATCAGAGGCCCATTATGGGTGCAAAGTCCAGCTCTAGGTTGTGTGTACTTGACACAATTCTCTGAAATTGCTGTGCCATGCTTTTTCTCTTGGTTTTTTCCTTCCTTTACCTTTCCTTCCTTTCCTTTACCACTATCCAGTGGAAATGCCTCATCACTACTAGAAGCAAGAAGCAGATTATGTCTTGAAGACATAATCTTAGCATGGGAAGAGTGAATTTCTAGATTTAATGGAGTCTATTAATGAGAGATGTCAGTCCATAGCTTGAACGTAGTTATCTACCGTCATTTCAGGTTCTATGGAGCATCCCACCTGACTGCTGCTTCAGCTGCTGCACAGCAATGGCATCATGCCAAGGTATACTTCTAACTACAATGCTATTAATTATTAAAACATAACTAAGACTAGCTACTGCAACAGTTCCCTTAAAGGGAATCACTGATAGAATTCCCTGCCTCACTCTTAAGGTCCCTAGCAAGAAGACAAGCCAATAAATTTTGAGGCAATGATTGAAAACAGCCCACCATTGCAGCCAATTCAATTATATTTGGCTCTAAGGATGAAAGATTAAATTCACTGGATCAGTGGCCAAGTATTTCCATGTACTTCTCATGGTTTCAAGGCCCAGATAGAGAGCAATGTTTGCTGCTAATACTGTACAGAACCACGGAGTGGGCAGATGAACAATCAGAGCCGTCCCTGGCAACTCAGTAAATCATGGAGATCTGCTCAGGAAACCTCTGGCATGCGCATAGTTCCCTCCAGGGCGTACACATATACTCAACACCATCCTTGATTTGGGCGGAACTAGTCAGTTTAGAGGACATCAGGGTCATGAAATACAAGTGAGGGTTATTTAAGTAACAGAGGCTAAAGTGCGCATAAGCACTATCACCTCTGCGAACATGTGAACATTTTTTCCCTTAAAGCAACACTGGTAAATTTACTCTTTGAGCACTGAATTTACAACCTCCAAGAAGGACTTTCCAAGAAAAATAGAAAGGATGTAGAGTAAGGCTTGATCTTAGAGGGCAGAAATGAGATGCAATCAAACATAGATAAGGAGCTTATAATCTCTGAATTATTCACAGCAATATCATCTGTGGGTAGAATGGCACAGCCTTCTATTAAAAAGAAAATCACGAAGAGCACGATCTCTGAAGAGATTTCTCTGAAATGTTCATTTAAAAAAAAATTTATATTTTTGGTGTCAGAGGGCCACCAAGACAGTGGGGGGCTGAAGCATGTGGCCCATGAGGAAACTGAGGAGAGAAGGTTGGGGGGTGTGTGTGTGATCTGAGAGCCGCTGAGTCAAAGAGAAGACACCAGTCAGACCCATCACAGAGGTGCCCAGTGGCGGGGGTGTGTATGTGTGTGTGTGTGTGGTGGATAGGAGACAACAGGCATAAATTGAAACGAGAGAGATTCAGACTAGATATAAGGAGAAGATTTTCTCACTGTGTGGACAAGCTGCCCAGGTATTGG
This sequence comes from Buceros rhinoceros silvestris, assembly GCF_000710305.1. NCBI lineage: Eukaryota > Metazoa > Chordata > Aves > Bucerotiformes > Bucerotidae > Buceros > Buceros rhinoceros. The sequence continues at coordinate 50,566 of NW_010423716.1, forward strand.
TACTGGTACTTGTACACTGAGGTACAAGTTGCCCAGGGCCGTTTTGCAATTTCCACCCTTGGAGGTTTTCAAGTCCTGACTAGATGAGGCCCTGAGCCATCTGGTCTGACCTCAGCTCACTCCACTTAGAGCATGTTGTGGATGCTCATGGATTAGAGACCTCCTGAGGTCCTCTCCATCATAAATTATTCTATGGGTCTATGACTCTTTGTCAGAACCAAAATTTATGTTGTTTATGTACGTTCCTCCTCCAGGCAGATTGCCTAGCAATTTTCCAGAACATGCCCCCCAGATCTGAGAAATGGCTGGTAAAGCTAAACTGAAAATAAAAAGCACATGGAGCATGAGACATGACAAAGTACATCCTCAGAGTCGTCAGAACAGACAAGAAAACCTTGATATAAAAATGTTCTACTGCAAGAACGAGGAGACAATTTGCTAAAAGAGACACTTGCTGAAGGGGTTTGCACCAACCCTAACAGACCAGGAGTGCTCTTTCAGTGATTAAAAAATGTCAGCCTAACACTAGTGATTTGTTTGTAGTGTGATGTAATAACAGAAGATTTGATTAATCATGTACAACAGAAAAAGAGTGAAAGCTATGAAATAGGATCCAAAACCAAACTACGTGATTTCTAAGTAATATCCTTTTCTAAGTAATATGTTTTCCAGATTTTTATTATTTAACAATTTTTAATTAATTAATATTTTTATATATATTTTAA
>NW_010423717.1:0-11624 GCF_000710305.1 Buceros rhinoceros silvestris
TGCCCCCCTTCTCAAACCGCGACACCCTCCCATTTGTATATTGAGCATGACTCTCTATGGTATGGAATATCCCTTTGGCTGGTTTGGGTCAGCTGTCCTGGCTGTGTTCTCTCACAGCTTCCTCTGCACCTCCTCACTGGCGGAGCACGGGAAACTGAAAAGTCCTTGCCTTGCCTACTTAGCAATGACTAAAACATCAGTGTGTTATCAATCAGCTTTATTCTCACAGTAAACCCACCACACAGCACTGTACCAGCTACTGGGAAGAAAATTAACCCTGGCCCAGTGGAAACCAGGACTGGCTTCCAGCTCGGTGAGCTGCAAGTTTTCTGTTGAGGAGCTGCAATATTTATCAGCCATGAATCAAAGTGTGGAAAGGGAACTGAGAGAGGGTGGCAGTTGTGATGTCTGGGCATGTAAAGGCAGAGGGGGGAAAATATAAACAGTGAACTTCAAGATTGTTTTTGAGAATTAGGAAGATGGGAGATTTTCACAAGAAGAAGGGTCGCTTGTGGGCACAAGCAACTCAGTTATGAGAAGCTGCCTTGCTGTGTGGGGAGACCTTCCTCTTTCCTGTTCTGGTGTCTTGAACAGGACTGCTGTGCCCTCTCTCAAGCATGCTCTTGCTCTCCTGCCAGTATCTTTCCCATTCCTCTACTCACTGCTCCTCTTTGCTTTTAGAGATGCTACCAAATGTTTGTTGCTGGTTCTATTCCTAACATGGCTGAATGTAAATAAATAATTTACTATGGCTGAACGATCCATCTATGGGTCTGATCATATGCAATTTTCTCAAGAGGAGTGTTTCGGGGCTCACAGATGTTTGTTAAGTGATTTTGGCCCCTTTGATGAATGATTTCTTTCTTCTAAGTATCATTATTATTTTTGTGTAAAAGTCTCATGCATTTCACATGTAATTAATCTTAGAAAAGCTCACTCTTCATAGTTCCTCATTATGTCATTTTTATTTAAAAATATGTAAATATTACATCAAGTGTATGTGTGTCCACTTATATCGCTTTTAAAAGTTGTGGATTTTCTTTGAGCCCAAAGGAATTCAAATTAAGCTTCGGAACAAGTTAAAATGTTTCTATTGCTCTTGGAAAAGAATGATGGAATCTTTACTCTGAAACCCAAAATGTGCATCTAAAGCGAATGCTTTAAGGTCATTAGAGAGGGAGCTGGTTTACAACAGAACTTCATTTAAATTTTGCCCAGAATAATTTTAAAGATTCATTCTCATGGTCAAGATGTTGCATTTCCATTTGGTGAACACATGTGTTTGCAACTAATCTGGAAAGAGCTTCGGGGTATCCAGTCATTAACCTCTTTCGCATACTCATTCTCCAAAGAATTAAAGATGTGGATTTTAACTCTGATGACAGAGAACTGTTTGAGGGCAGTTTTCTGGTGTGAAAGTTTGTTTTTGCAGATCTATTAAGAATCAAATAGTTTTATGGCATAGCTTATGAAGACTTCAGTTGCACTGCAAGTTTTCTAACATGGAGTAGACCACAAAACATCCATTTAATGTGAGAACATTGATGGGCTGGTGTAAACTGGCTTTGCTTCTTTGATATTTGTGGAGCTGTGCCTATTTACACCAGCTCAGGAATCTGGCCTACTGTTCCTGCAAACATCCTATGACATTTTAAATTATCAAGACAATCATCTTGCAAAGACAGCCAAAGTATTGGAGTAACAGTGCCTTGCCAAATTCTCTTGAGAGACTTGATTTATTAAAAAAATTAATTACACATGTTCTTTTTATATAAATAAAATTTTCTTTCATAAGAACGCATGATTTACTAGAAGGCTGAAGCCATGATTTCCTAGTTATGGACGTAACTTCATGAATCAGAAAGGCAGACAATGATCTTCCATGTCAGTGCAGCAAAGGATGTTTTCTCAGACTGGTAGGGTATAAACATTTTTAGTGTCCTCAGATAAAGGCATCCAGCAGCCAGTCTTGCCTTCCTTGGTCCCTTTTTAAAGGGTATTTCTCTCTTTTCCAACTTTTCTTCCTCATTAAGAATGCGTGTAAATACATGTCTGAGAGGGAAAGAAGGATAACAAGTATTTTGACTTACATTTTCTATCGCTAGCTTTACAGAATTAACAGGTTTTTATCATGATGGCATGTTTGATCCTGACACTGATTTCAAGTGATCCAACTGAAAAAGGATATTTTATTCATGACGGTGGCAAAGATATCAGAAAGTATAGAAATATTGTGCAGGTACGCAAGGAACATATGTGCGTTAATCTACAAGGCTAGTAAGTGCCAGTAAAATTTTCTATGTTCACTATTAGCTGGAGCCTTTCAGAAAGGAGGGAGAAATGGGGAAAGAAATGCTCAAAGTCAGAGCTATATACCCCTTTAAAAAAAAATAGGTTAGATTGATGGCAGAAGTAGAGAAGCAATAAGAATTCCACTTGAGATTTCACGTGCCCAAGGGAGGCTGCACAAATATGGAAGTAATGGTGCTTGAAGAAAATGCATAAGCAATCTGAAGATGTTGCAAGCTCTGTCACAATGCTCACAGATCTGTTTTGGTGAAAATTTCTCGGCAAGGCTGCTTCACATTGCAAGAAAAAAAAATCTGTTTTTTATCATAGTGAGACTATAAAAGGAAAGAAAAATCAGTAAAATAAAAGCTAAAAGATTAATGGAACCTTTTAAAAATAACAATATCTGAAGATACAGACAAACCTAGAGGCCAAAATTGTTACCTTGAAAATGAATTTGCACTGACTGTTCCACTGTTTGTATGGCTTCCAACTGGCAGTGAAATGTGGTTTAGGTAAGTTCACTCGTATTTTTACTTCCACAGTTAAGCAGAAAAAAAGACTGTCCTGAAGAACATGAGGGATGAACATTTTTAGGACTTAAATTGGATGGAAGTCATGCTGGATAAAAGAGCTGTTAGCCAACATAGTTCAGGGAAGTTGGTATTTTACTGGAAATCAGTGGAAATAGCCATTCTGTGTCATGGAGAAGTTTTGCTATTTTGAGATTAGATTTGTTCTCAATATGGGGTGAAAGGCAACAACTTAGAAATTCTCAGATCTGCGGAATGGAGCGAACTGTGTGTCAGTCCAATGTCCTGGGGTCATTATGTACTGGAAAGCCTGAAGATGTTTGTGGAATGCATTGTCTTGGAGCCCCAGAAATTGGACAGGAGCAGCCAAAAATCTGGTGAGAGAAGGAGAAGATATTTTTGCTGGGACCTCCTTTTCCACTCCTAAGCAATGCTGTCGAAGTGCCACAGAACAGCAGGCACAGCCTCCTTTGGGAAATGTTTCAGCTTTGCCCAATCAGTAACTGCGTTTCGTGCACCATGTCTATGTGAGTAACAATACACCAGGAGCAGGTAGTTATTTCATGGCCGTGTGACAGAGATGATTCGCTATCACTGTGATGGTGTCAGGCACTGGCTATGGCAAATAAAGCAAATAAAGAGCTGAGCTAAATGAATTCTTCTCCTCCTAAATATTCAGTGATGAGGGTCTTTGTCCCACAGAGCCAGCTGCGTTGAAGTAACATCTGGGAAACGAACAGATACATTTGAACTGACACTGATGCAGATCAAGCTGACAGTTGGAGAGAGGTGCATGCAATAAAATTAAGGGAATTACCAATGAACAGGTATTTTTGATAAAAGCTGTAGAAAATGTGTGTGAAAATGGACTCAAACTGGACAGATCCATGCAGCAACACTGCAAAAGCAGAGAGCTCATCAGAGACTGATCATTTGTTATTTAAGATCCACTGCTTGGAAGAACTGGATTTCTGGCTGACTCAAGAGGACTGAGAGCTGGATTTGGAAATGTTTTGACCTGTGATATCTCTAGAGCAGCACCACCTCAGATGTTCTCAGTTGTTTTAGAACACCTCAGAAATCTGCTCTATGTTTGGGTTTGCTATTTCTTGATAACAGAGGAAGTCAGAAAAACAGCAGGTGAAATGCACCTGAATTTGGGGGACAGTTCTCTACATCACTGAACATTTAAAAGGGGAATTTATTTGCCCCAGCTCTTTATTTGGCCCTCTTCTGCTTGCCCTGTTGGCTAAAATCTGTTGATTTCTTTTTTTTCTAGACGAAGATGACATTGAGGTTTACAATGGAATTGTGAAGATTTTGCAGTAAACTTCTGAGAGTGTTGTATCATCAATCCCTAGAGATAAGAATATGGTTTCATGGGTGTATCTAAAGGAATAAAATGGTATTATTCTAGTCTTCCACACAAATGTCATGTACTTACCTTAACATGACAAATCAGCATATCTTTAGACACAATATATACCTAGGAGGCTGTAGAGACCAGCTTGAATAGGGCAAGAAGAAACTCTTCCTTGTCCTGATAATCTAATTTGGAGAAGAGGCTTGGAAAAAACAGTTGAAGCAGGAAAACTAGGGTCATAGTAAACAACTGAAGGTTTATCCTGTAGCCTGAGTGTCTGCTAGGTGTAATCTATTAAAGCAGAAAGCTGCAATTTAAAGTTTTTGATTTAAAAGAACTGGATGTTGCTTACTGAGCACATTCAGCACATACTCAGTGTTGAGGGATGATGCTCAACCTACTGAAATATGAAGCGAAAAGTGCTTTACTTCTCACCCTGTGTCTGTGTTTCTTCTGCTCTTAGGCACCACTACTGACTGTAGAGCACACAAAAGGTTGCCAAGATTTCAGACATGGTTATTCAACTTTGTGAAGCACCAACTTCCTTCGCTAAGTGAGAGAAAATTTTAGCTTATGACAAGAAATGTTTTGTTGTGTTGACCAACTAGAGCAGTGGTTTCTAATCTTGTTCACAGAGCATTAATAAATAAATACAAATACTATAACTTTTATGGCAAACTGGGATTCTCTCAATATCATAGCGTCACTTACAACTGGTGTAAGGTCTCCTTTTCTCGTGATACATTCACTCATTCTCATACAGACACAAAACAAAAAATACAGTAAAAATTATAAGGCTGATTATGGTTCCCTATCCATACAGTGACAAAATTTGCTGTGGTAAGTCTTAAATTAAAGTTAAGGGAGAAAAATACGAACTATTTCTGACTTTAAAAAAGTGTAAATAGTAGTAAGCAAAATACTGCACTAATGCTTTTAGTGATTAATTTTTTTATTAGAAAAAGGCAATAAGACCCATAAGAAATCTTTAAGAAGCAGTTTCTAGATTTCTGACAGAAATGAACTCGTAATGTTTGAGCATCCACGTCCCTGGAGTGATTAAATATACTTTGGTGATAAATAGGCTTTCTCTGCCCCCTTCCCCCACCTCTATTGCTGTGTCAGTATTGTGACTCATAGAATTATGGTATCTCAGAAACATGTAGATTGGAAAAGCCTTCTGCAGGTCATTTTGTGCAAGCCTCCACACTCAAACCAGGGCTTACTTCAAAGAGAGTTCTTAACAGGCTGCTCTGGGGGATATTGGCTCTCCCTGGGCTGCGTGAGAGAACTGCTGTGCAGGTGGTGACTGCACATTGTAGCCAAAGCAGTCTCTGAAAATAACTGTGATTCAGCAGGCTCTCCTTTACCAGGGATTAGTGATCAAGAAGCAATTTGTTGGATAATGACAAAAAAATGAGTGTAAAACACATAGCATCTTTGGCCTATGGGATAGATTATGTCAAATCAGGTTTGGAAGAAAACTGTACTGGTAGATATGAAGGATGTCAGGAAACAGAATGGTCCCTAAATGGCTTTGTCTGTAGGTCAGCAAAGGTGATTGAACAGACTTCAGGGGACTGGTGATGTATGTGACCACTTTCTGTCAAAAACCGTGCTGCCCCAAGGGGCCGCTCAGCAAGCAGTCTAACTCTAAGAAAGAAACCTGGAGCATAAATCACTAACCTTGAGTGAACAGCACATTTCATCAGTAAAATCCAGCCATAAACACAGGGAAACGCTACATATTTGATAGCTTCCTGAAATGATTGCAAGTTTCTTTTTACATCTTCTTGCTTAAGCATCTCAGAAGATTAAGGTGTAGGTTACTGTGTCTACTTTTAAATTGTTTATCCATAAGACTTGTTTTGCTAGGGCTATTTACTCTTTTTTTTTCTCTCCCCTCTTCATATGCTTAGATCAGTAAGCCCTACTATCCCTCACCTCACAAAGGGAGGCCGCTGTGAAGCCCAGTTTTTCTTCTTCTTCACGGACTCAAGGGACTATTATGCAAGATACATTTATTCACTGAAGGGATATTAATTTCCTGTATTTATTTTACATTCCTCGCCTTCTCTCATTTATTCACACATTTCAACCCTCCTAATTCTTATTTTATCTAAAAAGATGTGGCTGATGTAGGTCTTTTATGCCATTTCTGTATGTGTGTCTATATCAGATCATTTGTTAAAGGAAAATGTTTGGCTAAACAAGAATAATGTTGTAATAAGGGTGGAGTACATTTCTTGTTTTTAAAGGTTCCTTCCAAGATTTTCATCTTCATTTTTATTCCAAATGTTTAGCCAAAGAAACAAAATAAACAGAAAATCCCAAAGGGTAAAACTGGTGTAAAACATCAGCAATATTTTTTTTTGTCTTTGCTAGACACAGAATGGTTTCTAACTAAATTTAAAAAACAGGTCTCTTCAGTGTCCACTATTTATAATCCTTTCTTGCTTTTTTTCATCAAGATTTAAGACCACAGTGATTGTGGGAAGAAACCAAATCCAAAGCAGGTTGGATGCTTCCATGTGTTGTGTCATCTTTATACCACACTCTGTGTCTACACCAGTAATTACACGTGATCTTAAAGCCACCCTAAAACCTGGTCTCACTAAAAACCCGGAAAGCGAACCCCGTATAACCTTTCCTCAGCAGTCCATGCTGTACCTTCAGGCTCTGTGGCAACCAGGCAGCAACAGACTTGCATTCGGTCCCTTTGGGAAGCACGCACATGTATGGGCACATGTCTGGGCATGGAGCGCTGCAAGTCCATCAGCAGCAAGCCCACCTCGGGTTTGCATTCTTTGTGTTCCTGTAGCACAGATAAGCCCAGTCAGACAGACCAGAAGCCCACAAATGGTTTCCCTGCAGGCCTGAGTGAGGGAACCTTGGAGGTACTGTGCTGACATCCTCTGAGTGAGACTCAGAATGTGGTTTGCCTTGGTGAAACTTGGGGATTTAATGCAGAAAGGAAGCCATGAGTTTGGGCTAATTACCCTGAATTCAACTTTGTTACTGGTTCTCAGTGGGAAAAGTCCCTGGGCCTTACAGTGCCTTTAATGTCCAGAGAAGAGGTTCTGCTGCAGGGGTGAAACTTGCTGTGGTCACCAGTCTGTGTGCTATTGTTTCTCCATCTGCAGCGTATCAATGAAAGGGAGAAAGAGTTAGTGGAACGGGGACCTTGGTGGAATCATCTCTGAAATATGCTGGTCTGGGACTTTAAACATTGGTGTCATGTGGCCATTGCTAGTTGGGGAACTTTTCTCGAGAATGTTTACTGAAAGAGCACATTTTAGACTAAGAGGGAAGAATACTCGCCAAGTGGAAGCATTCTTATCCGTATCGTGTGACTAATGAATCCAATCAAAGCAGTTCAGCTTTCCAGCCTTGGATAATGAAACCAGATGCTCTTGAATAAACTCAGAATATTGCAAAACAATTTTCCTGTTTAATTAAAGTGATAAACATTTTCTATTAATGCAAAATTCACCAACTAGAAAAGAGGTGTGATTTGGCTGCTTAATTGTTTCTTATGGAATATTTGATGTGTTTCAGACTGCAAGGTGGTTATTTGTGACAATGACATATTATTTTAGAACCAACATAAAGGTTTACTGAACATAAAAGCTAAGCAAAAAGGGAATATCTGTCTTCCTACATTACAATTTGCCTGATAGACCTAGGTAACAGATTACATTCAAGTTGTTTAAATTAGTTTCCAAATGCCAAATGGTAAACCTGGAAGATTTTTTGCTTCTGAACAGAAGAACAAGTAGAAATGTTGTGACAATTCCTGAGGGAAAAAATAATGGTCATGTTTTGTATAGCAACTTCATAAATACACCCAAGAAGATCAAATTTACCTACATCTATTTTTGAAGACAAAATCTGGTCCTAGCAGCACATAAAACAAACAGACATTCCATTAAGTCCATTAATATAGTTGAACAATGATATTTCTGACGTTGAGTCAGAAATAATTTGAAAAACTCACAATTTCAGTCTTTTGCACAGAAAGACTTGTGCAATTTTGGAGATTTTGTTGATTGTTTACTGGTAGTATATGGTATGTTAAAAACAGAAATCATGTGGTTGCTTCTTTTTTGGTTGTCACATGGAGATGGTTTAATTTATTTTAAATGTTATGCAACAAAAGAAGGGAAATGTGAAATATCCCACACACTTCCAACTGCTCATAGGCAGTTTTCTATTGGTGACTATTTTGATTAGTGAAAAAAAATGTTAATTGAATTAATTAGTCCTTCTTGTAACCTGTCATCAAACTGTAAAGATGTTTAAATCACATATAAGTTTATTTGCTGGTGTTTTTACATATTTTGCTTTTATTTATGTCATGGGTTAAGGCTGGGCCTGCCACTAGATGAATGACAGACTCTCTCTGTTAATGTCTCTCTCTTCCCAAGGGGGAAGAGAAAGAAAATAAGGGAGAGAGACTTTTGGATTGAAAAAGAGAACTAAAATTGCTTTAATGAAAATAATAGTAATAAAATGAAACATATGCAAATATATACAATACCAGTACTGAACGCAACTCCCCCTGATGGCAATAACATCACCATCACCACTAATGCTGTGGGCACACACTGGATTCACTGGCAGATGGGAACCAGATTCAAGAGCTGGATTCTAGAACTGGATTCAGGAATGTACGGATTGGGATCAAAGGCAGATCAGACAGGATCCCCCTCAGACACCGGCCATTGAAGAAGAGAGATTGACCCTTGTGATCCCTCAGTTTTACACCGACTATGATGTCTATGGGATGGAACACATTGTTGGTCAGTGTAGGGTCACCTGTCCTGTCCGCTCCTTCCCTGCAGGTGTGGCTTGTTACTTTCTTGAACCCCACCGTGGGACACACACTGCACCCCCACCGTGGGACACAGGGTCTAGCAGTGAGCTTGGTCTGCACAGGAGCAAGTGTAAGCCAGAGCCTTTCTGCATCCCAGTCCCTGGCAGTGACTGTAAACATCCAGCGTTATCACTGCTAGGAGCAGCCACTGTCTGCAGAAATATGCCGTGAACTCCAGAAAGTGCCGTCACTGAGAAGAGACTGAGCTGGAAAGTGAAATCACTGAACAGAATGAGTTCAGTTAGAACTCAAACCAGGACTTCGGCAAATAATAATGTAAGGGTGTGAGGTTCTTAGACGTGATTTAATACAGAAGTTATATGCTATTGTTTCTGTTTCCTGGCTGAATAACTGCACTTGCTATCTAGGCAGTTAATCTATATAGTCTAGGGCCAGTTCTTTTCCCCATCCTTCCTAATTCGTGGAAACTAAGCTTGAGAAAGTTTTCCCTCACCCTGTCTGGTTTATGACAGTTTACCCAAATCTGCACAAATATGCCTGCCCCATCTCATACCTGTCTAATGAGCTTTATACCACTTCATTACCTACCTTGCTGCCAATCTGGTTGGAGTCCTCCTTCCTCCCTTTCCCATGGTATTCATGAAGTTACCATGCCACCGCATTGTTATGACTCTTGGCTTAGCATTACGCAGGAGAAGGAGGATGCATATGTAACATGGACTGAGATGTACATGTACAGGACTGAGATGTTTCTAGCTGGACAAAGAGGAGATATTTAAGTCCTAAGAGGACTTACAATGTAAAATGAAATTTCTGAGTCATAGATTTTGACTTATGTGTGGGTATCCTGCTAAAGACCAGCTTTGTGACTGAGCATGGAAATGTTCTGATTAGTCAAGGCAAGGGATTAACAAGGATTTTCTATTCTGAGTGAGCTTATTCTTGGCATGTTGCTGTTAATAAACATCAAACCTATAAGTGCTGTTAGCCCACAGATATCAATGTAACATCGCTGTCCGCCTAGTTGCATGCAAATCTGAATGAAAGCTGTGATGGTAGAGAAAAGTTTAAATAACTTTAGAGATAATTTCCTGTGTTCCCCGGATCTTTGACCTTGACAGAAAGTTAGGGTAGTCAGCCAGTCCAACTTCCACACAGCAGTGGACATCCATCTTCAAACACATAGAAAGAGGGGCATAAATTACTAGTCCGTTTTTTACAATTCCTTGCAGATGTCTGTTTTGGATTTGAAACACCTAACAAAAAAAAAAAATCTCTGGTATGAATGAGAATATGAAACGGAACTGCTATGTGGAGCCTTCTTATTAATTTACTTTTTGAAATCATGTTGTTTATCATGAGGAGCCTACTTCAGAATTCTGCAGGCAGAAGGTATAAAATCTGGACTCTGATGTTCTTCTATGACATCTGCAGTATTGCTGCAGATGGGTCTTCTGGATGGGGCTTTGAGCAACCCGGTCTAGTGGAAGGTGTCCCTGCCCATGTGAGGGGCGTTGGAACTAGATGATCTATAAGGTCGCTTCCAACCCAAACCATAGTTCTATGATTCTGTGTATAAAGTCACCCAAATGTACCTGAACCTCATTTGAAAAATCAAGTACTATGCTTAAAAGGAATTCAGAACATTGAGGCAAAATTAAAAGACAGGCAAACTCAAAGAGATACTCGTAATTTAAGAAAACAAAACCAAGCTTATGGTCAGCATATGGTTACCCCAGAATATAACACTTCATTCATCTCTTTCCTCCCTGTCATTAAGCGGTAGTGCTTTCTCCCGCCTCCCATTCCAGTCATACCATGGTCAAGTGAGGCAACCATTTCCATCTTGCAATATTCTGGTAGAGTTAACAACATTGCTGACAAGGAACACTTTAAAATCGTTAAAATTTATGACAAAATAAGGGAGTCAGTGCAACCAGTGACAATTATAATTTAATATACCGATGATCTCTTGTAATGGGCTTGGTAGACAGGGGTAGCAAATTGTTCCCTCAAAGTTATTTAGCAGCAAGGTGTCTGTCACTTATAGCCTCAGAACCAATGAGAAGGACTTTGGAAGAGCCTCAGAAGTCTTAACAGAAGGCTATGTATCACATGTATGGAATTATTGGAAAATTATTTACATTTCAGATATATCTGTAAGCAAAGGGAATCTATAGTTGGGAATGGAACAAAGCTTATATATTACTTTCCTGGAAATACATTTTAAAGGATAAACTGTGGGATAGATTGCTCTGTATGAATAATGACAGCTTTCAAATTGAAGGCGGAAGTGAATTTAACAAGGCATAAAGTAATGGAATTAGTATTAGCAACAGAATCAGCAGTGAGGAATATTGCAAGACTTGTTTTTAGGGCAGAGAGGAAGACAAACCAGCTTAGTAAACAAAATATCAAGGTGTACTGGAAGAGTCTCAACCTCACAAAGGATTTTTCTGCTCTGGAAATGCTAGCTCACTTTAGGTAAACGTACACTTTAAGTGGCCTCATGTCAGAAATGCCTCAAGATTCAGCCAGAAAGTGCAAAACAGCCCATCAATCATCTTCTCAAGTCAATGAGGTTGAGTCCAAAAGACGGTAG
>NW_010423717.1:11710-16276 GCF_000710305.1 Buceros rhinoceros silvestris
GAAAGGAAGGAATAAAGAACTTTCTTATCCTGGGGAAAGACATGTAGAACCCTTCCAACCAATGATACAAATAGTCAGATATCCAAGATATGAAGACAAAAACTTCACTTGCACCTTTAGGTATTGATAAACATGTAGTAGATTTATCAGCTGAGCGATGCATGGCTGATCCTCATCACCACTGTAGTACTGATGAAAAAGCTAAATCAAATAAATACTAAAATATAAACCCTCAAATATATAATAAAATGAACCATGAAGAATAAAAAGACCAGAGTCTTATTTAGTCTTTAGCATCCAAGAGACCAACATAAATTTCTTGGGCAGAAGGTTGCTTGTAAGAAATTAAATTGAAGCTGGGGCAAACCTTCAAACAAGATTTTACCACACATTGAAGATGCTCACAATGCTGTTTGTGAAAGTGGTTAATGCGTTGTGAAGATCAAGATTTATATCTAGGCCAAAACGTATGAATACAAAATGGGCTCTTAACATCTTCTGAGAAAAACCTGAGGTTAAATTAGAGAGTCTAGATGATAGGGCAACATGATTTCACACTGTAACCTTCTGAATGAACCTCCTCTATCATTAAGCCAGACAAAACTGCCCACATCTGAAGGGGCTATATAAAAGCTAGTGATTAATGTCTCCATGGTGGGCTTGCCAATGGAGTTAGTTGGGATATGACCGTAAGATAGATATGTTTTAGACATTCACAAAGTTTTGTTTATATTGATGCAGTAAGTTGCCAAGTGAACTACAATCGTATTCCAGCACTGTCTAGAGAGGAAATCTAGCAAGCGGTGTTTGTATCCTCACCTCATGGAGATGTAATACTGATAAGCCAAGGAGGGTACTTCAAACACATAAGCACAGAGGCCTCCTGTGAAACAAAATACATGCTTAAGCTACAGATATGGATGGCAGCAGAACAGGCAAAGAGGGAGTCCATCTTGCAGAAGACACAGGATGCACAGTAAAAGGATTCAGATTTCCCAAATATAATGGCTAAAAGCACATGTGCGTTCGCTTAACTTCTATCACAATTTTTCTCCTTATGCTTTAGCAGTTTCAAATTATTTATGTTGCTTGCTAAGATCAAGAGACATACTTGGTGTTGAGAAAGAGAACTAAGTGTATTGGAGCTTCCCACACCTTCCATACTACTTATTTATTCTGAGCAAGAATTTATCTGTAATATAAGAGAAGGGATACTTCTGGCCACAATGTGACAATCACTGAGGAATAATCAACTGGCAAGATAGAGTTACTGCTGGTTGGAGACAGAAAGTCTAACTGTTATCTTTGGATTTAAAAGTGCCTCAATAATTGCATGGGAAGTCTCTTTGCCATTTGGACAGATCACAAACCACTTGCTGGTTTTACTAGTGAAAGTCGCTGCCAGCCATCGCAACTGCCTGGCTGTAGCATTGGGCTTTGACGGAAGCCTTCAAAACATTTGTTAGAGTGCCATCAACAACTGCTGTTACCCCCAAAATATGTGAATTTGGACTGCCTATGATATTTGTGAAATACCTGAGCTAGATGCTGAGGAAGTCTTTCTGAATAAGGAACCCTTCCTGAAGAAATCTTGAACACAGCCCCTCTTTCTGAGGGAAGAACATGTCATCTCCTGGATTAGCGTAAATAATTTAAAAACATTCCAATTGGAATGAATTTGGGAGATTTAGGAGCAAAGGACCAGTAGAAATACTGGGAGTGAATACATAGTATAACACAATCATCACTACATCCAATGAGGAAGAAATAAGATCCTAGTAGCGTTATCAGGAGCATGGCCTGTTAATCCTTGTATAAATCTCTGGCTTTGGTCTGTATTTAGGGGCTCAGTAGAGATGGTACAGCATGGTCAGAAATGGACACTGAGACATCACCACAACTACTGGTGAAAAGCAGAGACTGATACGGACTACACCCAAGTTTGCTCAAGAATACCAAATCTCGAAGTTATTTGCTTTCACTCACATTGCCTAACTGCAGCTGACCTGTTAGAGCCTGTGAAGAAGACATGAAGGATACAATTAATGGGAGGTTAGGAGATTTGGTTGAAATTTTTCTGAAATTCAGAAAAAAACCCGCTTGTACTTAATCCAACCAGCATGGTGGAGCATTAGGGCACTGTGATTCCAGGAAGCACTGCAAAACCCCGAACTGCAAGTTTCATTAGAAAGAACCGGACCCAAAGGGCTTGTCTATACCAACATTTCCAGACCCTAGAATCAGATTTCAGCTATTACCCTAGATGAAATGCAACTTTAGATATTCAGAAGTGTACATCCTTGGTGTAAATAAAAAGAGCATGGATAAATGTAAGTGCTCAAAATGGTGTTATCTGGGCTACTCAGTGGATTTTGAGTACATTTTCCATCTCTTCCTTTTGTCTTGTTTATTCTGTAGGAATTCTGCTCCCCATCTTTGTCTGAAATGAAGTGGTCAGGTCCAATACGAAGCACTGAGAATAGACAGCCGCCCTTAATACTCCAGCCCTGTTTTTTTGACGTTGAGAGACCTGGTTTGCTCAGACAAGGCCTGGAAAAACATCAAGTCCCTAGTGGGGCTAAATATACCTTTAAGCCACTTAAAATTTTGCACGTCATTAAGTACGTGCGGTTTTCCATTCATAAAGTATTGCCTGATCAGCTCATCCATACTGTGCGGGGGATTAGGAAGCGCTCGTGTTTGCATGCGTGTCCAGGCACATTTCTTGCTTGTTTTTTCCTGTGTGCGCAAGAGCCAGATCAGAAATGCTTGAGGACCCCAGTGATCACTGCATGACTCACACGAACCCTTAAGAGCCTGCTGAAATTGCATCTTCTCAGAGCGGTTGGACGGAAGCACACGGGCAGCCACTAGAGAAGGGTATTTGTTGGTTTTGACATTTTTTGTTGTTATCCCAATCACCTCAGGCTGGCAAACATTGCAGAAATACTTTAAGAGCTGGTCATGGATGAGCAGCTTCCTAGAAGAAAGGTATGTCCTTAACTTTTGAGCAGTGTAGAATAGATATCAGTTTTGAAAATTATCAGTGTTCTAGGCCTGTAAAGACTTTTAAAGATGTAGCACATCTTTCGTGTGTGCAGTTTTTTCTTTTCACTAAAAAGGCAGCAGAACACTAGGACTTGTTCATTTCACGGTTCTGCTCGGCTTTCTTTTTTGTGTCCCTAGGCCTTGAGATCTTAACAGACTTCCCATGGTCAAGAAATGAGTAAGGTAATAGTACTGAAAAAAACAGTGAAGTTCTGCACATGGGGAGCGATGTTTTCCTAAGCCATGGTTTTCCTATCTGCAACATAGCAGAGCTGTTAGAAAGCACTTTGGCTTGTAAGTGTGTGTGTGCACGTTGTGTATGTGTGAGAGCAAGCCGCTGCTGTGCAGCTACCCTCTGCTATTGCCGACTCTCTCCGTAATGTCCCCACTCGCCCTCCTCCTCCACTCGTTTGGCTGCGGTACATGACCCACAGCCACCCCTGGACACGCACAGGATGTGCGTGGCAGCTGGAGGATACTAAGCCGTCCGCTTCCAGGCTGTGCTCTGGCAGCAGCGGCACAGGGGCTTGCTGCTGGGTCTCTTGCTGGCCTCTCATATGGCACTTTGCCCATTTTCTGCAATTTGTCTGCAGCTGCCTAGCACAGGCTCAGGCTGCAGAGGCCTCTCTTGTTTCTGGATGAAGAGCTCCTTACAGTCCCTTTGGAATGGGAGAAATCTTCATCCCCAATTTCTAATGTTTCTGGAACAAAACAAAAAACTCAGCTATCAAGAACCACTGGGAGAGAAGGGCCATTTTCCCACGTGCTCACTGCTCACCTATTTAGGTGCTGATTAACATTGGTAAAGACACCTAGCACTGTTATTGATTCTGACATCACTAAACTGCTGAGGTTTATTTTCTACAGATTAAGATGTCTTTTCTTAGTGTATTTATTTGTTTCTTTAGTTAGTTATTGCTATTACACTTATGGTGCCAGCCCTTGCTGGACTTAAGTGGCCTTCAACTGCTTTTTGTTACAGCTAAGCAAAGGCTCCATCACTCTCAGGCTGCATTCACATTGTTCTTAAAGGCAAGACTGTGTGACATTGAAGGTACTAAAGCAGATCAAATTGACTCAGTGTCCTCTCAAGTCAACAGAAAACGTTAACCAAGTCCAATTTCAATCAAGTCTCAAATAAAAGGGACTGTAAGTCCTACGCTTTGAGTTCCCCATTTTAGAGGCTTTTAACATCTGGCTGACCCGATGATAATGTAATAAGCCACAAAGATGATTACCTTCCTCGTCTAACAGTCTCAGTGGTTTATGTTTAAAGAGCCCTAGAAAAAACAGCATTGATTTTTTTAACTGCCCACTGTTTAGCGATGGCTCAGAAAACTCTCATTTGAAAATTAGGAGGCACGAGGAACTTTTATTTCCCTGTTAGAGTACATTCAGACATTTTTTCCTTAAAAAGTGGTTAGACAAGCCAAAGTAAACCAAAACGCCAAAGCAAAGGACGAGTTTCTTATTACTGCTTTCTCGCGTGAAGTTACTATTTGTAATATCTTCAGCAGG
>NW_010423717.1:16357-20230 GCF_000710305.1 Buceros rhinoceros silvestris
GCAGGAATAATAATTAGGAAATGTCTTCTATCTTTGTTACGAACATCTCAGGTAACACTGTAGGCTTTCATGAAAAGAAAGCTATCCTTTCAGCTTTTGCTCTGGTCTTTTTTTTGCTGTATCCTAGAACCTGTCTGTAAGATTCCCACTGGGATTGAGAAAAAAGGTATCCTTTGTAGGCAGGTGGTCTTTTCTTGAGCATTTACTGATTAGAAACACATGTTCATGAGTGTGAGGAGGCTTCTGTAATGGCAGAGTAAAGTGGAGGCCACGGAACTGGTGGTGCTGCACAGGCAATGCAGTTGAAGCAGATCAGGTTTGTAACAGGCTAATTCTGCACCTCATAACACGTTTATTTTTAATCTGATCTGTTACAGTTCTCTGCTAAGTACTGTAAGTTTTATTAATAGCTGACAGGTTTTGAACTGCTCAGAGCATGTCCCCTCACCCTGAAGACCTTGGATACAACACTGATCTTGCAGGGGTTGCATGGGGACTCCCTCATGGCGTCAGTCAGCAAGGTGGACCAATGCTCCAGGTGCCAATGATTTTCTCTTTGCTTTCCCAGATCACAGTAGCCATATCAGTGCAGTTGTACTTTCTTAGGTGGAAAACACATTTTCCTGAGAAGAAAGTTTCCTCATAGTAACAAAAGAGTAAGAACTGAAAGAGGGTTCCCCCTCAGTCAGCAGGCCAACCTTTCCAATGCTGAGATTGCCACAAACCACCGGGCATAGGGGAGCCTGGAGGAACACTGTGGACAGAGTTAGGCGCCAGAGGAACATGAAGAGGGGCGGAGGAGCTCTGCTTGTTCCCACACTGCTGTACCTGATGTTTTCCATTACCTTCATCACTCTTCCCACTGCTCAGAGCCATCATCACCATCACAGCATTTGCTTGCACTGAGAGGATTGGAAGGAGCTGTAAGCTGTGGGGAGAGAGAGCTGCTGCTGTAAGTGGCCAGAGGCAGCTGTGATGAGCCAGGGGAAGCCACTCAGGGGCTAAAAGGTGTTGAGTGGAAGTAGACACTAATGAAGAGCATGTCACATAGGGACTGCAGCTTATAGCTCTGTGTCTGAAGTCTTCAACGAAACAATATGAGTTCTTGGCATTCCTTCCCTTTCAGCCTTTCTTCAACACTCAGGTTAAAACTGTCGAGTGGTCCTCAGGAGCCTTCTCTCTGTGTGCCAGAGACAGAAAAGCTTTCCTGTAGTTCACCAGGAAACAATCACAGAGTGCCCTCACTCACTGTTGCATAGAATGCAAGGAGATGTTCCCTCAGAAGTCAGAGAGGCACATGGCTGCAAAAAGCGTTGAAGGGATTCATTCAAAAGGGATTTGCTGTTAATACAGTGAAGAATTTATGTATTGATGTATTGGTGGTCAAACTGAGGAGACAACAACCCAGCCAAAGACAGATGACTTAATAACTTTCAGATTTCTGTTGCTGCTATGCTGACTCTTAGATGTACAGAACCTGAAGCACTTCTCTCTACTGCCTGGTAATGCTTTTTGGGGTCATTTAGAAGTTAAAAAAATCAGCGGAATCTCTTGGATTTTGGCTGTGTACCATCTTGTCCTGGTTGTTAGGTTTGTGAGAGAAAGAAGTTAGCTATTTTTCCCTTACACCATCTGAAGAATCCTCTTTGGTAGATGAATTCTTAGTGGTCCCTAATGTGCCAATGTCTATCCTATTCCATTACTGGGGCTGTACAAAGTACATAGTTCAGGGAAGAAAATGTATCCCAATGTTGAACACATAAGTTTTAAGAGACCGATAATCAAATATTAGTAAACCAAATAAACATATTTACACACAGTGTATGTTATTCATGGAAATGACACCTTCATTAAGTTCATGCAAGGATAAGATACTTTATTGTTGTCAGTAGCCAAACTCCCATTGACTTCAGTGGGAACAGAACCAAGCTCCTTGACTGCACCATCAGGCAGTTACAGCCATTTATTAATAAACTCATAGTGCAGCTGGGATGATGACACATTTTTGTCACATTGCCTGGAATAAAGTAATAATAAGCTAAGAAAATTTTACTTTGGATCCTCAAAGCAAATGGGCTTTTTCATTTTGTTTTATTATAAGTTTGTAGGATGTCCTCACTGATAAAGAGGTTAGTTTCCATTCCATCGCACAACAAAATACACTAAAAGATTGACAGGCTCTCAATGAGTCATGAATTTTCAGTGGAGCTGACCAAAATGTTCCTCATAAAACAGCACAAGCTTTAAGAGCACCTGTTAAAACTAGACTGACAGTTACACAAAGAATTCAGTGGAACAAATTTAGGAACGTGCCAGAATTTTCATGGCTGGTTTCACTCTGAAGAAAAGGCTTAAAATCCTTTTGCAGCACAATCTATTTGTTGATTTAAGGCCAGTCTGGGGAACATGTTTAGGCATTTAGTGATGCAAATAGATGCTGTGTGAGATTTTGCAAATGGTCTAGCTATCCTAACCGAGGATACTCAAAAGCTACTTTAAAAACCTTCCTTCGAAGTTTGGAGAAACCATGTTATTGGCTTTCTGAGTATCTCTGGCAATTGTGAGGCCAAACAAACTTTCCAAGCTAGTGTCTTATATGGAAAGCTAGTAGCCACCTTAGTGCTGGAAAGGATTTGTTAGCATAAACAGTGACTTGGAGATATTTCCTTTAAATGAAAAAGCAGATATGTCAGCTTGACAATCACGTGATACGTCCACAGCACATTATTACTTATTTGTAAAACCGATCTTTTTAGTGTGCAGTTATTCCAATTATTTTTCTGTGAAGATACATACATCACACAAATTGATACAAGACATGCAAAAATTGAAGTCGTTGTAAAGTTTTCATTTCAAAGGTGTGGTTAATTACTTGAACATAGGAGTTAAACCAAAACAGGGAAATGCAGGCTGCATTTGCAGGTGTTTTCTTGAATTATGTGATTAGTTTGCATTTCTTGCAAAGAATCAAGCAAGAGGCTGGGCAGCTTTGTTGGACCCCACAGGCTTTTTTGGAACGAGATATTAAAATGTACTATAAAAAAAGCAGGTGTTTAATTTGCAAACACTAAACAGATGGTTTATGCATTTATAAACAGAGACCTCCTGCAAGAGGTACACAGAAATTGAGGTTTGGTTCACATGCATCCCATAATTTATGCCCTTGCAGCAGGGAAAATATAAACAGGATCTTCTTCTCTCACCATGATCAACACCACTGCCAGATGCAGACAGATTTGGGTGGTGTTTCAGGATAATCTTTAAATTCCATCTGCCTTCAGGAGGACTTCCTGACCTGCAGGGTGGATCTTACTAACACCGAGTTCTTACGAAAGCAACAACCCACCCCAAAGCATAGCACAAACACCTCCCTGTCTGCAAGATAGGTGGAATTACAAGTCCCTCAGACTTCAGCATAATGAAGGTGTTTAAATGCAGCTAACAATTAAGAAACAATCCTGCACCTGCAGGTAGGAGCTGAACATAATTTTTCCATTTCCCTCAATTAGAAAGCCTTGCTGCAGGCTTTATTACAATAATATTGTAATTAAGAGCAATTAATACAACGGCAATGATGGCAGTAATGAAACAGTTACAGTTCATGAGAGTACTCTGAGGCGAACCGGTGAGTATTTAATGAGAAAACTTACTTGGGGAGAAAAGGCTTTCCTTCCCTCATCCACTCTGCACCTCCCTCTGCAGTGTGTAGTATATGGTGTGTGAGTGGCGGTGGCCGTTCTTCCATGCCACCCTTTCCCCCATCCTCTCCCAGGCTGTATCTAGCCCCTAGTATTATCTTAAAGATGAAAACTGGGCATTTTTGCTTGCAAGCAAAGAGTCGGAATCAGGACTGAGAAGATACTTCACCAGTCA
>NW_010423717.1:20340-27739 GCF_000710305.1 Buceros rhinoceros silvestris
CCTGCTCTCAGGTGTAAGTCACAGATCTGTCATTGTGGACACTGGGACAAAGTCCACTGAATTCAAGACAAAGCTTCCTGCTGGTGAAAATAAATTGTGCGTTAGGCCCCAGCCTGGCTTAAGGATGAGCTTACTCAGTGTCAGAGCTACACCAAAGTCTTTGACTCCCGTGTCTTGTTCATTGAACTGCCCGGGAGTGAAACTACCCAAGAGTCTCTATCAGACTATATTCCAGCTGAAAAACGTTGGACCTTGAAATGAACTTTGGCAATTCCTCTCTGTAGTAAAAGCTTAACAAATTCTATGTTAATTTATCCAGTATAAAACTATTAAGAGAACGGGTACCTATGCTCTTGGATCTGAGGAAGGGAATAAGTAGCTCTGCCCAGTACTTGACTATTTTCATTTGTATTTTGTTTGTGTTTTTAAATGCTTAAAACAAATTAGCAGGTAAATCATACACAAAGTTAATTAGGGATAATATTACTTGCTTCTTAACAAATGACCCTCTCTATTTCCTGTACCTTCTTAAAATACTGAAAAGCATTGAAATCTCGTTACACCAGGATTTGGTAATACCGTAATGAGAAAAATATTAAATACATGGCAGAAAAAGGAAGCACCTGCACAAAGTTTGCTACCATGACAGTGATCAACAGAATGATCGAATAATCTATTCTGTCTGCAGGGGCTGTCTGGAGGGCATCTGGTCCCAGTCCTCGCTCAAAGCAGGGTCAGTGCTGGAGCTGCGTTGGCTTGCTCAGGGCCTTCCTTGGCCAGCTGCATGGCAAGCACCTTCAAGGATGAAGACTCCGCAGTGTCTCTGGGTACCAGTTTCAATGATACGTACATGCTTCCCTGTAAATACAAGAAGCTCACAAGTGAATGTAATTTCAGAGAAAATATTTCAAAAATAATTGGAAGCTCAGAAATAAAGTTAACATCCCTAATGCTGCAGTGATTTCTTACAGCGCTGGAGAAGTTTTTAAGCAACATTACCAGTGCTATGACTCAATAACACAGAAAACCATCCCATAGCCAGGATTTCACTGCTGGTGTGTGTTGAGGTTGTTTCATCTGGAGAATCAACCCTTGCTTTCCCCTTGCTCGTCCTCCCCTAGAAAGTGCAATGGTTGGAATTTAGGAATGGTTAGTGGTTTGCTGGGTCTTTCAAAGGAAGGATTTGTGCCAATTTTTTAACTCAGACTGTCTACGTCTTTTTACTGTAAATGGCCCAATTTTAAAAAAAAAATAAGTACTCACAAATCTCAGTGGTGAATGAGTGGCAGGTACTTGGCACACTCTTAAGTCAAGCATTATTTCTATCTGGGTGACTTTGCCTGCGTTCATGGGCTTAGCCTCGAAACATTACAGATCAAAATCACGGGTCGAAAGCACAGGACTTTTTTCAATCAGTAGAGGAAAAAATTTTGGGAAAAGTGCTTCTGAGTGTAATGACCCAAAGAATCCCACTTAGTATAAAAATACATCAAAACATGTGTTAGTTTTTCAGAATGGGAGGGTGAAAGAATAGATGCCAGGGTGCAAGCACGCAGGTGCTTTCTTTATTCCACCAACTCACAGTTAACAGGATGTAATGGTGTAACATTGCAGCAAAAGATTTTCAGGAGTCCCTAGACGTTGTTCATTTTTTAAATAATTTCATCAGATCAATACACAACAACAAATGTATGGTCAATACAGAGATGTGGAAATCCTGTAAGATTTTTTATACATATTGTAGCATAAGCTGTGTGTCTTTCCAGAAGAGTGAGCTGAAACTCAATCCACATCTTCTGCTGAAATCACTAACCACAAAAATGAAAACAGATGTACAGCTCAGTCTAGATGCTATGCTATAGCAAATCATTATACTTATTTTGGAGACTTGGAAAACTTATAAGGGGAATAAGAAAACAAGGGAGAAGGTTCATTTGTAGTCTAAGTTACTACAAATGCACTGATATAATATTGATCTTAAGATATGCAGAAGAGCATAGAAATGCTCAGAGATGTTGTTATTAACTTTGTACTTGGCTCCTGTCTTTTAAAAAAATATCGCTCACTTGACGTCTCCTTCTGGTTGTATAAACTCTGTCTGCGGATGAGGACACAGGGCAAGAGAGGATTTCAAACAACTAAATAAGAACGAAAACATTTACAGGATGTAAAGCCTTGTGGCTTTTTCATTCTGTAAATAAAGTGCAAGACTTTCAAATGTCAAAATACAAATGTTAAACAAAAAATTGTGTAAATTTGCATTATAAATCATGCTTCAGTATCAGCTAATTACCAGAAATCATAACTTTATATCTGTTGTCTATAGTACAGCAATACTACTGAAAGGCAGGAGTGCTGCTTTCGGTCTCGAACACTGTTGTTTTCATGTTCATAAATTTCAAAAGAACAGTCTTACCTGAAATGGGTGTGCTTGCTAAACAGGAGTGTGGTGCCTGTAACTTTTTATGCCTACGTGGATGTATCACCCTTTATTTTGTAAAAAATACTTAATAATCTAAGCATCTCCAAGGCAAAAGTTATAAGAATAGCATGTTTCCAGGTTGGGATTCAGGTAACTTGAGGTTAGCCCAAGAAAGAGGAGAATGCATGCAGATGAGAGTTCTACTCATTTTCTGTAAGTGGCTCCAGTATCAGTCATCCCTTGGAGACACCAGTCTTGTTCCGATGCTTCCAGAGCGATCCCAAGCTCTGAAGAACATGGGATAACTGTGAGGAGGCTAATGCCAGATGGGACTAATCCTGTCCGGAATCAGCTCACCCAGCTGGAGGTGCATTGAGGAGGACGGGGAGCTGGTACTGTGCTGTGTCTGCCCAGGTCTGTGGCTGGGCATCCTGAGGGATGCTTTGGCCAGCAGTCAGTGTGACAGCTTGCTGTTGTACACCCAGCATTTTTGTAGTGACATCTGTCCTGATGCTCTTGTGGGCAGAAAAAAATTAGTTATTTTATTGACAGAGGGAGGGCCAATGCTCTTGCCTGTGCCTGGCATTAGTGCAGGCCCTGTGCCCCACGACAGCACTGTGTGGCCACTGCTGTGCTCCTCCAAGTGACTCCTGGCCAGGGAAGCCCCTGTCACCTGACACACGCTACCACTTTCCTGGCCTGACACAAGCGTACTGGTGTGTATCTGTGACAGGGCTGGCCGCTGTCGTGAGGCCACATGCCAGCTCAGCAGTGTTCAGCAATCCATCACTGGGAAAGCTGGGGGCAGGCAACCTTCCTGAGCACCTCAGGCCAGCAGAGGGCAAGCCATTGCCTCCAGAGGAAAAGCAGCGTGTTTTCACATTAGCCTTCTCCATCCCATCATTTGCCCCACGCAGCTTACAGTGCTGCTCCCCAGGTCTCTCTTCGCACCCACTGGCTGCATGGGAAAGCAGCCACAGGAGTCTAGGAGCGGGGGTGGTTGCCTTTCAAACCTTGCCAGTGTAATGGCCACACAAAACAGCCCTTTTCACCACACCTTGCTTTCTAAAGCTGTGAGCAGAAATAACCCCTGGGAATAAAAAGTTGCAGGACTTCTCTATTTCCTCCTGAGAACATGGCTTTGGAAGCGCACATGCCCCATCTTGTTCTCTGGATGCTCAGTGCCTGCACTCCCTGCTCACCGGGAACTCTGAACCACAGCGTCTTATAATCTCCTCTTCCAGAAGGAAGGCCGGTGTTACTCCAGTTTTACCTGGATGCCTCGTGTGAAATGGCAGTAATGTGGTGACTCACCTAAGCGGAGTCTATTTTAAAGTGGCTGATACGGTCTCTAATGATAGGCCAGGCAACTACTTTTTATCACGTATCTGTCTCTATCTGCCGCTCATTTAAACTCTCATGCACAATGCTCTCTTTACTAAGAAACATATTCTTATCTCCTTTAATGCTGTGCAAATATCTTCACTGTGCCAAGTTATGTCTAATGGCTCAAAGGAAATCTTTACCTGACTGATGCTATGGTAAAACCTTCCTTTTGAATAAAATAAAAAATTAATAGCCAATTTGTCATCAAATTTATATTAGAAGGAATAGCATGCAAGGCAGACCCAGGTGAAGAGCTCTCCAAACGGTAAGTCTACAAATTAATCAGAGTTGACTTCAGCTGTTTTTCCAGTTCCAGACTCGTAGCTGCTACTTTTATTCCAATAGGTGGTGCTGTGCTGAAACCTAAATAATTTTCAAAATTCATGCTAATCTATACTCCTTCCTTGAAATTATTATCAAATTATGATTCGTACAAATTCATATATACTACCTGAAGGACATGTTCCTGTTTTGAACAATAAAGATAGCCTTTGTTGTAGGGCAGCTGTAGGCTGCTCAGTGGGTTTTACCGCTATTTGCAGCATGGGTTTGGGTTTTGCTTTTTTTGGTGTTTTCTTTCTCCCAGCAGTTGTTGTAATCATGTTTTTAAAACTGAGCAACATGGGCTCCTAGGACAGGAACATTCTGTGTCAACGAGGCCTATCCCTTGTTGTTACTTATGGCTGTCATGCAATCCTTGCACAAATTTATAACGACTAATCTTAAAACAAGTTGTTCCAATTACCTAGTCCTGTGAGGATAAGACGTCTTCTGATCTCCATCTTAAGTTTATTTACAGATTGTTTTTCTCTCAGTGATGGCTATCGAGAAACATCATATTCTGTCCAGGCCTTAGTCACGGTTGACCCAACAATGCAAAACTCTTTTAATCACCTTTTTTATTTTCAGCAGTCTTTGATTATCCTTTCGCTCTGCTGATTCTAGTTCAAGTTCATTGTTCTTGAACACAGAACTGAATGCTGTATTTCACCAATACATTTCATTGCTACTTTGCCAGTAGTTTACAAGGGAAGTGTGCAAGTTCCCCTTGTATGTCTTACTATCACATCTTTTTTGTGAATGCATCAATCTACAAGTTCTTTCATCCTGCCACCAGCCTGTAGACCATATCTTTTAATCTCAGTGCTTGTTTCCAGTTGATGAGATCCTCAATTACAGGATAAGTTCATGGTGGTGGCTCCCACAATTTGCTCTATCAAATTTTATTCTGTTGCAATGTCGCGTCCACAAGTTCTTCCTGTTTGCTTCCCTGGTGTTTCCCTAGTTAGTGTCCTTAGCAGATATCATCAGAAAATTTCATCACTACACTCCTTCCTATTCCATCAGGGACAAAAAATGCATTAATATTGCAAGATAATTCCAGCAGTAGTTCTTGCAACAGAATCCTTCTTTCAGATGAAGGTCTCCATACATATCATTTATTGTTGTGTCCCTTTTAGCAATTACTCTATTACCACTCTTCTTCGAAACTAACATGTACTTGAATCAGTTGAATCATCTGTTAAAGGAGGAGTAGAAAGACACGAATTCCCAAAGCTCCTGGTGGAGTACTTCTTTAGGCCTTGCAAAATGGTTGGGCTTTTTTGTGTGGTTGGTTTGGGTTTTTTGTTGTTTTGTTGTTTCGTTTTGTTTTTTTTTTGTTGTGTTTTTTTTTTTAAATAAAAAACCCCATTACCACACTGTAGACTTGAGCTGTTTTTCCTGGAAGTTGATGAAGGTTTTGTCATTGATTTCAATTGTACCTTAGGGTCTGATGTTGTCTCCAAGGAAATAAACAACAATGCCTAAATGACTAATGAGATTTTCTATGCAGTTATGAGCACGAAGAACATTAGATACTTAATTTCTCTTGATTTAACTTAAAAAAACCCTCTCAGTTGCTACCTGTTTGCATCTTAGAGACAATTACGCAGCCCCTCTCCCCACCATGTTTTGAAAAACATACCTGAAGAGCCTATAATTTACAATTAGGTAATCAAATTAATCTATGAAGTTTGTAGAAGGTTTATCTGCAGGATCAAATCCATGTTTTTACTTTCTTTTGTTCCCTGTTGTAAAAACCTCTGTAGTGTACAATGACATCAACATTTCCAAACATAACTGCTTTGGCTAAAAACCCATGTCACCTTTTATTTATTCAATTTTGTATCAATAAGATTTTAATGAATTTTGAAGTATTGAATTAACCTTTGCATTAATTAAACTGAATTGTGCTTCTATCTCTGAAAACCATATTCTTTATTTTAGGTGTAAAATGACTTCATTTTTAGAGGTTAAAAGGTCTTGATAGCCAAAAAAATACTTGATTTCTAAGCCGTTGCACATACATCTTTTTAAAGGCAGGCACCCTTAGGTATCTTTAGAAAAAAATACAACCAAGTTGCTCTAAAATACCCTAATACAAGTTCCAACTTATAGTTTCAAATTTTCATTTTGAAGATGCTGCCTCACTACATACCATTTGTCATTGTCATCCAGTGTCCCTGATCTATTTCATACTGTCTTTATACATGAAACAGCTGTTCTGCTGTTTTGTCTTTATTTCTGCAAAGACACAACATTTTCTCTTCCATAAGGTACTGGAAAGTTACTCTGTTGTTAGCATAATTTGGACTCTGCTGAATATTTCAGTGTTGGAAAAAAAGACTTATACCTGTAGCTCTAATAAGAAAAGAAGCGGTTTCCAGTTTTCTTGCAAACCTATTGCAAAAATAGTGACTGTGGGTAGGTCAACAGTGAATATGTACTAAGAAATCTGTGGGCTGCAGGGTGTTGTGGCTGACCGGTGAAGGGATAGGAAAGAAAAGAGGCTTAGAGGCTTTCAGTCTCATTTCTGTCCATTCACAGTGAATTACCAAAGGTCTTTCCTCTTTGTGCACACTGAATAGGTTGATTGTTGCAGTGCTGCATGGAGTGTCACTGTCTCTCCAAAGAAGGGATTAGGGAGCATTTCCTTTCCCTGCACTAGGAGGGGCAAGAGGCCAAGAGCTCTGTTGGGGAGGGAAGTGCACCTATGGGCACGGCTCAAAGAGCTTCCTCGTTCAGTTCTACAGACTTTCCACCCTCCAAGGTTCTTAGGTTCTCTAACTCTGCTGAAATAATTGGAAATTAGTAGCTTAAATAGCTTTAGGTAATGAATCAATATCTTCGGGAACTCCTGCTAGATTTGAAGACATCCTTGTAAATATTCTTGCCAATAGATAACACTGAAAATCCCCTAGTGGGATTTTTTCACCTGCTACGCCTAACACCTGGCTCTTCAGTCTCAAGAACAAAAGCTGGCTAAACCACAGTTATTTGTGTGAAGGGAAAAACTAGATTTTTAAATTGTTGTTCATTTAGTTTTCAGCTGAGCTCGCTAAAAGCTAACCTAAAGAAGAAATAAAAAAAAGTGGTTCTCACTGCTAGCTGATTTTCATAGAGCAAAAGCAGGAAGCTCCTGAGGGTCCACAAGCTGGGGCAGAAAGTTTCCTCACCCAGCTGTGAATGTTATCCTTTGCAATGCATATTAGATTTCCAGCATGTGACACCTCCTGGTCCTACCCTGATTGCATCATTGCTGGTGTAGGG
>NW_010423717.1:27851-54578 GCF_000710305.1 Buceros rhinoceros silvestris
GAGACTCTTCACAAACCACCATTCCAGGAGAAAGTTGTCAGCCTTCCCAAAATGTGTTTATTAGCATTAGTAGTATTAACTTTTATGAATCACTTGCCAGAATTGTGTGAGAAAAAGGGTGAGGCTCCTAGAGATCCTGGCAGTCAGATGAATCAGAAACTGGCTTCCTCTTCATCTGGCCTTTTTGCTTCCACAAACATGAAAGATACGGCAGTGCAATTATTCCTGCACAGTCCTTTGGACTAGTCTGGCTCTGTGTGCTGAAAACCCCCAGATCAGGGCTGAGTTCTGGCAGATGCCCATGTGGAGGAATAAAGCACTCCAAGATAAGTCTGTGCATAAGCAGACAAAACCACCATCAGCTTACTCCTGTGCTTTGCATATCCATGCTGATTTGTATTCTTTCTCACAGTCCTTGGAGCTCATCAAGGGTGGCACAAACTAGCTGGAATAACTGGAATGGATAAATACCATCCAGCTTGCTGGGACATGTAAAAGCTCATGCCTCCCAAGAAGGGCTGCAGGGAGCTGGAACGCAGAGCTTCCTTCCAGATCTGAAAGAAACATTTCTAGAGACAATATCCACAGAGAGCCTCACATATTAATAAGTAACACATTTAAGATAATTGTGGTCAGATCTTTTAATTTCAATTTTAACAGTATGATCAGTTTTATCTACTCAGAGGAAAGAAAGAAATAATAATGAAAAGATGGTTTGAACTTTGTTTTCACTTGTAATTTCTTTAGGCTTCTTATATATTTCATAGATCTCAGATAATATCATCAATGCTTTCCTCTAAGTAAGCCTGAGCTATGGCACTCTACAGCATGTAGTACACTAAATAGCCAAGACCTAGACCTGAAACTTGGATAGAGTTTTAAAGTGCCCTGCTCCCATATCCTGACATGTCTGTTCAGGTTCCTAACAGCCTAGTGGATTTGTGGATTTCTTTCAAATGCTGGCTCTTTGAGATTGAATAGTCAAAGGACTTGCTGCACATCTGATCCTCTTGCCACCATCAGCTATTTAAATCTGAAGTACCTTTAGAAAATGTTGTTTAAATAGCCCATAGTTTATGGAAAGCTGGAATTTATCAGGAGAATGAGAGCTTGTAACAAAAAAAACAAAAACAAAAACCAAACAAAAAAAACCCCCCAAAACCCGAAGAAACAAATCCAACCACAAAGCCCAGCCATGCTGGACAATGAGTACCTCTTCATTCCCTGAGACCAGACACATCAGAGTTGACATCCAACTCTTAAGTGATCCTTCACTTCCCATAGGTACGGTAGGCTACGTCCAGTTGGAGGTGTGCGGAGAACAGTGTTTGGAGGGCAGGTGTGGTTAATCACCTGGGCATACCACTGCGCTAATGCAGTTACAGGGCACAAGGCTTCGTACCGCAGTAGTGCAGCTGGTCCTTCTTCATCTGGGGCATCCTTCAGAGGAAGGGCAGGCTCAAGACTCCTCTCATCCTTGGCTGTCCACTGGTGATACTGACCACAGAAGAAGGGGTGATCCTAGTCAAATGTTCCTTGTTGAAACCCTGCTTCTCTGACAGGGATGTAGCAGGGAAAGGCAAGATGGGTCTCCTCATCCCTTGGTGTCATACTCTGAGGGAAGTAGTGGTAAGCTGGCTGTGGGGGAAACCTGGGAAGCTTCTGGGAATCACAATCACTGACTGAACAACTCCTGATGTGGAATGCTGCTCTTGGAGGTCCGGCAGCTAGAAGTGAGGGGAAAATGAGGATCTTCTCTAGTTGTGCAAAGGGCATCCTGCTACGTGAAACATCTGGCCTGGTTACAGCTCTGCACCCAGGACACGGTGGGAAGCAGCAGCGGATGGCCACGACACTCATAAATGCCAAGCCATCAGCTCCAGTCTGTGCTAAGCCCTGAAGCTCTGTCCCATCCTCTTCAGGGCTAAGCTGATGGTGAAACTAAGGTAGGACTTCTCAGATTAAACACTCTCTGTGTATTTCTTTTCTACAAATGGAGACCAGTATGTGTCGTACAAGTTATTAAGCAACCATAGGATTTATACCACAGTGGGAACCAAAATTTGTCCTCTGTGACCTAAAGGAGAGAGAAAAAAACCATTTTATAACTGCCAAGCACCAAGTAATCTTTTTTCCTATAAATGTCTCTTTTTTCCCAATTTTTCTGGCAGCTTCAGATAAAATGTCAGAGCATTTGCATAAGAGGTTCAAAATGTTATGGCCACTATGTCATGAAGGATGTGAATAGCTCTAATTACAAGAAGAATCATTCCAGTGCTTATGGACAAAGCACAATGAGAGGATATTGAGAACAAATACATTTCTCAAACTAGAGTTTTGCATACTTACAAATGTGGATTAATGCAAGATACTGTAATTGAAATTAATATTGAGAAATCAATTGACAAGAGTATACAAAGCTCTACAGCTTTCAAACACTGCAGCTGAAATAAAGAGCAACACATACAAGATTGCGTAAATTATTTTTTAAATAACTTTTACAGCTGACTGCTTTCAATATGCTAGTGCTACAGAGCTAGTCTGCTTATAAAATGTGCTGGATATTCCAGAACTGCATGTCAGTTCATA
Source organism: Buceros rhinoceros silvestris (assembly GCF_000710305.1). Classification (NCBI taxonomy): domain Eukaryota; kingdom Metazoa; phylum Chordata; class Aves; order Bucerotiformes; family Bucerotidae; genus Buceros; species Buceros rhinoceros. Next base: position 30,441 of record NW_010423717.1, read on the forward strand.
ATCAAGTACAGTAAGTGTTGCAGCTATAGGAACTTCTTGAGGGTCAGATGAATCATAGCAGGAATAACTTCATTGTTTGTGGTTTGAACTTTGAGAGTCAAATTCTGTACCATCGAGATCAGAAAAACCTTTTGTATGTCTTTGGGAGAACTAAACATCAGAAATATTAAAGAAAGAAAGATATCCGTCATCCTTATTTTCGCTTCTGCTCTCTATAGTGGTTATTTTGTGAAAGTTACGATGCTGTCACAAAAACAGTGGCCAGGATGTAGGAATATGCTTCTACTATCCTTAGGCACCTTTTCTGCAGGTTGTAAAAGTTTGGTTTTCTTTTCTCTCCGTGCCTTTGGAGGATGTGGTTCCATCTGGAAGCGGACATCAAAGCACTGCAATCCCCCAAGCAAGCTAGCATTTCTCTCTTGAGCTGAACCAGGAAGCTCTGGAAGGCTTACAGAGAGGCATGCTGTCACAGCCTGCATCCCGAGTGCCACAGAACATCAGCGCTCCAACTTACTTCAAGGGGCACTAGATCATGTTTCTGAAGACTGATGTTTAGGTACACTGCGCAAACCTACCTGGACAGCTTATGGCCTGGTTTTATACTCCATCATAATACATATGTTTTAGAATGAAGGGCCCCTTTTCAAGCATAGTATTATAGTAATTAGACCGAAAGTGGAGGAGAAGCTCATTCAAGTTAACTGGCAACATGCTGTGCACATTATGAGACCTCACTTTCAGGAGGCTCATAAATTCCACAGCATTTTGAATGGGGCTGTGTTGGAGAACAAAGCAGAATGGGCTGCCTTTAAACATGATCCCAGTCCTGCTCTTCCCTTCTCCGAAGGTTGGTAAATTCTGAATTAGAATAATTACTACAGCTTCTGGTTGGCAGCAATTAGTCTTCTTCCCGCTTTAACATTCACAGCATTGGAAAGGTCAAGCCAGAAACAGATTCTACCCCAGTGCATAGCTGCCCACATCACCCCGAGTGTCTGCATACACATATGTCTACTATAGACGTACATTTGTCTTTATAGAAGGAACCAAATATATGTGACTATCCCCTTAATGTTTTTCAGGAACTCTTCAGAAAAATCTTTTAAAGATGTACTTAGCTGAACTTCCACATTATTTTGTGTTGAAAAATACAGACTACATACAGCCACTATTATTGTTGTTCAGAATGATTTCTTTTAAGAGTTATAAAGAAACACAAAGGATAAGATATGGGTATGAAATAATATTTTAAGAGTGAAACACTGATTTACCTAATTAGATAATTTCAGTTCCTTTGCTAAGGGCTCGAAGATAAAAGACAGAAAGTTTCATCTGCTAGGGAAAGGCAGAACTGCATGGAAAACAGCTTTTTCATTTCACTGGTTTGGATTAAAGTTGCGAGTGTGAGCTGAACAGCTTGCTGCTGCCAAAAGGGGGGAGTCTTGCTCTCCACACTTCCCTCCCCACACCTCCCTCCCAGCTCTTTCCTTTCCTTAGCCACCAGCCAGTCACCCCTGCAGCCAGCACTGGCATCCCTCTGCCCAGGAGAGAAGCCAATTTATTCTCTGGCAAAAGATTATTCTTGGTTTTATTTGGGAAGGGGGGAGGACAGGTTTTCTTGCCTGGTTTGGTTTGGTTTGGTTTGGTTTTGGGATTTTTTTTGGCCGTTTTATTGAGTCGAATGAGCTTCCTTAGCAGGCAGACAAGTGCAATTGCTGGCTGCTGGGGAGAGGGGAAAGGGCAGGGAAAGGGAGATGAACAGAGCAGATGGATGCCAGGAGGAGTAGGATCTCCTCTCCTCCTTTGGTGCAGACCCATGAGTTCAGCTCTGGCCATCTCAAGAAATCATAACCTTACAACACAAAGGGATCAGAACAAACAGTGTGGTTTTGATGGATCTAAATCCCAATTTTTTCTTACATACAGTTTTTGCATAAAGCCAAATTATTAAATAAAGTCAGATTTCTCAAAATATTTACTTTTACTTAAGAAAGACATATTTCTTTTTTAGGTCTTTATTTTTGAATGAAATTAATACAGAGTTTCAGATGAGCCTTGACAGAGGAACAGTTGTTTTGAGGCTGTCAGAATAAAAGATTTCCCCTTAAATTTAACTTTAAAGAGTTTGGAAGCTTTGGTACAAATTCAGGAAATCAGTTGACCTTACTTGAAACATGTAACTGAGATCAAATGCATCTTCTGGCATGCGCACTTCTGAGGCTCCAGAGAGCTTGTGGGGAGATACAGAGGTTTTGAGGATCTCTGTAACGTTTATCTCCCTCTCCTCTGCTGTTCTATTTCCTCTGATTCATTCGAAGCTGATGCTGAGTCCTGGATGAGGGTTAGCTGATGAAGTCCAACTGAGAGCCAGCTTCTTTCCAGATAAAATAGAGATTAAGTACCTGCTGATCTTGATTATCTGTGTAAATCAGAAATGACTCTACTGAAATTGGTCAGTTGAATGATTTGGCTTTCATGATTCTTCTCTGTACTATAGTAATCCCTGGACAATCTCTCTCAGTACTGGACGCAGTGCAAGTATGTAGTGATGGGCATGCAAACTTACAATTAATTTTCTGTGAATTTTGGCTGCATGCAGTGAATGTCTGCACTCAAAAAAATTGGATTAAAAAAATAAAGTTAATCCCTCCTCCAGACTTACCTGTAGCCTAATACAGAAAGAATAAAACTGATCTGTCTGGAGACATTCTCAGTGGGACATATTGTATTCACTTCAGATTGGTGTTTGCCTGAGACCTTCTGGCCCTGAGCTCTGGCACAGAGAAGATGTATCCTGCAGCCAGGCTGTACCCTGTGATCAGACAGGGGCTTTGTAAAGGTCTTGAGGGGGGAAGGAAGCAAGTGCAGACATGCAACTGAAAACATTTTTACATTGTTTTGAAACTGGAGAGAGATTATTAAGTTTTCCATGAGTCATCTGGCGTTACTAACTTACACAAAACTGTATAGTGCACTTTGGTCTTCAGTTTACCTCTTCTCACTCTTCTATAATGAATGTTCTGTACCCAGGCAAGATGGCTCATTTTACTCATAAAGGGACACTATGAAGAAATGGAGCCCCTCAAGCCTTGTGTCCCTCCCTGGCAGGCTTGCCTGAGGTTGCATGGCATGAGATGAAGGATTCCAGTTTTCCCTCACAGCAGTGATGTAGCTCGGGATTAACATACGGCGTCTGGCCCCATGAACACAGGAAGATGCCTATGATAGAGCAAACCTCCACCACCCTTGGTAATGGTCACTCCTGCCAGCACTGCTCTGCCAGTGACAGCACCAGGCAAAGGCCCTCTGGGTGCCCCTGCTTATTCTCCACTGTTACTGCTGAAGGGTCTTTTGTGGCCCTTCTGTGTGGACATACTATTTTCCCTAGTTTGGATGCTAGGCCTTAGGGAGAAAGATCTCTCCCTTTCTCTCTGCAGCTCCTTCTCTCTCTTGAGGCTGGTTCTTCAGAACGTTGCTGGTATCTAGTCTCACAAACATGCAATCTCCCACGCCAAGAATGGGTTTTAGCAAGGCTCCCCTGAGCTACGGCACCTGCTTTCCCTGCTCCCACACTTTAACATCTTTTTCTTTCCCACTCTCAGAGCAGACCTTTACAGTTAATGAGCTGGTCTTGGGCAGCCTCAACCTCTGCTCTCCCAGAAGCAGAGCCCCACAGGGCAGAAGCCTCCAGCACTTGCTCCAGAAGAGGTTTCTAGCTTCTTCATAATCCCAGCCTGCTAAGGATAATTCCTGAAGGCCCTGGTAACCACTTTATTTGCCTTCTTAGGTGGCACAGCTAGGAAAGAAATGGGAGAGTGCTCTAAAGAGAGTAAGACAGGAAATTTCAGTACTTTCTATCAGTGTAAATAACCTCCAGATGAGGCCGTGCGGAGCTTGCATGTCAGTAGGACATTTAGTCCAGTCTGTCAGCTCATGATGGTAAGTAAAGGAACAGTATTGTTGAAGTCCTGATGGCCTAAGTATACAAGGGATTATTTAAGATCTGTAGAAAAAGGTCATTTTTTTTTAATTAGAGCAACAGATAAAATTGGAAAGAACAAATTTTTCTTAACTGTCCCCTTGAGCGAAAGGGATTGTACCTAGCTTTGGGTATGTGGGTCATAGCAGTAACCAGCTGCTCTTTCCACATGAACTAGTGTACTGAGCTCAGCAGCCTGCATGGTGCTGTATTTTGGGTGTGTGAACAAAACGTGTTTGTTGATATTACACCCATTTTTAGCTATTGCTGAAAGGCTTTCGTACAGTGCCAAGGTCTCTGTTTCTCATGCTTCTCTGCCAGCAAGTAGGCTGGTGATGGGCAAGAGACTGGGAGAAGACACAGCTGAGGCAGCTGACCCCAAAGGGTTATTGCTGAACATGTAACATCATGCTCAACAACAGAACTGGAGGGCCGTTTGCCAAGGTTTGCTGTCGAGAGGGGGCTGGCTGGGCATCAGTCAGCTGGTGGTGAGAGATTGCTTTTGCAAAAAACCATTTGTTTTGTTTTGTCTTTTTTATTTATTAATTGACTTTATCTCAACCCATGTGTCTTCTCACTTTCACTCTTTTGAATATGTGCCCCATCCCACCACGGGGAGGCTTAGCTGCCTACTGGGTTTTAACACACAGGGGTGTGCTGCTGGGAGCATACCTGAAGTGTGTGTGGAAAGTGTTCAAAAGCGTTTAAGTCATCCAAAACTTTGTTCTATTGCTTTCACACCTTCCACTGCGTAAACTGAACTGGAACCTTCAGGATTAAAGAAGAAGTTCTGGAGGAGAAAAAGCTGACAGAGGAAAAGGTGGGCATATGAAAGCAAGGCAAACAAAAGTAATGCAGTTTCTCTGAGGAGCTGTAATATGGCCTGTAAATTTTGAATGATGATTTCAGCGTTAATGAGGGACTCTCCAGCGGTTCATTGCACAGCTGAGACCAAGTAAATTTATACATTTGCTATATAGGATACAACTGACTACTCAGATATAAACAAGCACCAAAACATTTCTTTGCAAAGATACTGGCTGTGACATGGAGCTGGGGTAGGTTGTCTTTCACTTTCCTGCTCAACACAGCCATTCACTAAGAACTGAACACTGGGAGGTGAGTTCACGCTTTTCATGCCTTAGATGTATCCAGACTCACCAGTTAACTTCCCCAGCAGTTTGCTGCCACAATGGAGCTTGGAAAATGCAGCATTTCCTCATTTAAGCGATGCCTAGAGAGCACTCTCTGCTGCTGATTCCATCTGCCAGGGAACGACATCTGTATATCTGGGGAAGAACAGAGTCCACAGAAATTCTGGAGCTTCTGTAAAAGCTGTTTATCCTTTTTCTGACAAGTTGCTTTTTCCCCCCATCTGCATTCTCCACACAATTGCTTCTTGGAACCAGGCCCCCAGCAAGGTATTGTTTGAAAGGGATAAACATAGCAGGGCTGGATTATTAAACATTTGACAAGTGTTTGTGATATTTCACAGCTGGCATATAAAATACCTTGTGGAAGGATCAGGCTTAACGCTTGTTAGCAGCTCTCTGTGGAGCAAAAAAAAAAACACAACCTTTTGTTCCGAATTCAGCTTCCTCTTTCTGGTCAGGAAGATAATCCCAGATACTCAGGGAAGATATCATCGTTTTCCTCCTTCTTCATTCACTGTGCTTTTTAATTTGATCACTTCCGACAATGTACAACTCACATTCTTCAGCATCTCTCCCTTCTACTCCAGCTCTCGCTCTGCTCCAGGAAAGTACTCAGATCACACCAACGCACACTAAAGTACGAAACCAAGCATAGTCAAGAGAAATGAAGTTCTCCAGCTGCTCGCAGCCATTCCTCAGTGTTGGTGCTGCTCCAGTGCTGACTTTTAAATACAGATAAGGCCCTGTGTCCTTTTGATTTGTCTCCTTCTTTTTGCCTCAATGTCAGCACTCGGAGGTGCATGCTGTGCTTGGTCCCCTGTTGGCTTTGAAGCCCTGCCACCATGGTCTCTCATATCGATCATACCTAACAATTCTCAGTGCATCACTTCAAAGACTGAGTATTAGGAACTTGTAAAGGGCAAATGCTGTCAGCTTTGCCCCTCACCTTCTCTGCTTTTTCCTGCATGGGGAGTAGTCAAATGCCTGATAAACTGAGCAGCCCACCTCCTACTGACCTCAGTGGTCATAGTGTCCACTCCAAATACACATTGCAAGGTGGCAGGTGTCCCCAAGAGCTTTTGCTCTGTTGCAAGAACTGCATTGACTGGTCAGCCAGAAAAATCCCTTTCTAACTCCAGCTCTTGTGGGCCAGGAACAATCAGTCCCTAAGTCCTCTCCTGTGTTTGTGATTTGATAAGATTGAACAATAGATGGTCAAAAAAGGAAGTTTCCGATGTGTCCAGATTTCCACATAACTGGCACATGGCAAGTCCTCTGCCAGACTATGCCTACTACCTTGCTGACAAAATGAATCATGAGTGTGGGTGACTGGAGAGTCAAATATTTATGGTGGATCTGAAACAAAAATGTCCAGGCTTGCTGCCATGCAGAAAAAACTGTATATCTTTTTGTTTTGTTTTGTTTTATTTTTTTTTAGACTTTTCATAAGTGGAAGTCTAACAACATACAGTGATCTAACATTTGAGATTTGGCATGAGATCATGAGCACATGAAGGTTTCTTCTTAGTTTCATTAGCAGCAAAAATGCTGTGGAGTGAGTAGGTTCCTTGTTCTCAGCACGCTGGCTATTACTGATCATAAAATCTTTGAAATAACTGCAAGGAGACAAACCTAAGATACAAATTTTCTTTCTCCTACTCTTCTATTTTTCAGGCTGGGCAGGAATTCTGTGGCATTTTCAATGGAAATACTGAGAGACAAGTGCTTACGGAGGGATTTCTATCAGCTGCGCAAGGACAGAACACTGCTTTGGCTATTTATCAACAGAGAAAATAAATTCTAATATCTATGCCAGTCAAGGCACTTGGTGCAGGGCTAGATTAATCTGACGATTTGTGTTTGAGGGGGCTGGCACTGACACAAGATGGATTTGCTCATTATTGTTAGCACTTTGTTTGCTATTCTTGACAATACAAAGAAGGCAGGGGTTATGTACATGAAGTCTAAATTGCTGTTCATTTGTATTACAGGAGATTCCCTCTTTCATTAAGCAAAGCTGGCTTTGTTTTGCTGCTTCTCCGTTTGCTGGCAGAGTGTCAAGGTGGTTGATACGCCTTTGAGAGCCATGTAGAAAGGCACGGGCCCTGCAAGAGGCTGTGTGGACTGTGCCTTTGAACCCTCCCGCATTACATGCTTTCCCATTAGAGCAGAAAACAAAACAGTAGGCTCAGTCTCCTGCCCAATGTGTGCCCCATGGAGGAGATGGCTGATGGCAATAAATAACATACCAATGAACATAGAGTTGTTAGAAACTGGGAAGTAGGACAATCAGAAATTGTTCTGTTGTGAAGAAGAAATTTACTGTTGTCTTTTTCTGCATGATCCCGTGGTAGGCTGGAAATGTATGAAACAGACAGAAGCTTGTCTTCTTGCCTCCTTTGGAGGGTTGCTTAAGATACATTCTCATTGTACCTATGGCTCTAGGGCTGAGGAAAGGATTTGCAAATGGTTTGTATCATTTTATCAGGTGATTCACTTTCCATGAGACTTACTTAGAGGAAAGCCCCAAGAAATACAGTCTGAAGGATAATGCTAGAGGAAAATCTACTTCCTAAGGAGAATTTATAGCTTTCCAAATGGCCCCAATTGAAAAGAAATGAAAAGGGAGTATGGTCTATTTGCTACAGCATGAAAGTAATGCCAAGGAAATCCTTTCAGTAAGGGTCTACATATCTTTTAGTTAGGTTGGGCTCAGATTTCTGTCAATGCTGTCTGTTTGCCAGCATCCCGTGAAGATTACAATATATATGAGACTGAAAACTTGTAGGAAATTGTGGAGTCAGAGTACGTGCATATCGCCTTTGCCTGTCAATGCCTGTAGTCTGAGAGTCTGCGCTTTTTACTTTGCAATAGGTTTTCTGGTGTCTAAAAAGGTAACGGCTTTGAGTAAAGCCTTTCCAGCTGCTGAAGTGCTCTGACTATTACCATTTGTGGATTTTCTGGGGCTGAAAAGCAGCTGCGTTTTTACAGTATCATTCGCCCCAGTGGAAGCGCTAACAGTTTTGGGGTTTTGGTTTTGGTTTGTTTGGGTTTTTGGTTTTTGTTTTGTTTTTCCTGCGGAGTTTCAAGGTTTGAGGACCATTACAGAAATATTTTGACTTTGAAACCTCTATTGCTCTCCTGATTTAGCCTAGAGAAATGGAAATGATTGAAGGAGAAGGCAAAACTGACAGACTAAAACACTTCAGTGCACACAGAGACATGTGATTTATGTATACACAATCACACAATCACATAAGCCTCATTTCCTTAAGAAACATGTCTGAAAAGTGCTTTATCTATACTTGGTATTATTTTATAGCTGGCAATACACTTCCAGCTTCCTGCAGCAATGACAAAATTAGTATTATTTTTATTAATTTTGACGACTCCCTCCATCTGTTTCCCTTCCCCTTCCCCAAACCTTTCTTATTATTTCCTTTTGATCCCACAACACTCAACAATAATCTGTTCACCATCCACTTATAAAGTTGGCACCGCTTAGAAAAAAAAGTGGTTTTTTTCCTTCTCTGATTTTTCCAAACTTTTTCTGAACCAGCAAAAATTCACTGGTAAAGGAGAAATTATCCTAAGCATAGGCCATGCCAAAAAAAGCAAAATATACCTTCTCATCAAGAAAACATCCAGAATAATCCACCAGGAATAACATAGTCATATAACCTTTGGATAAAGCAGGCTCCTCAGAGACTGTAGATCTAGCAAATATAAATCCACTTGGCTTTGGTGGATGAACTCATCTGCATGACAGCAATTCTGGTCTCCCTGGGTCAATTTCCAAAGACAGTAGACTGCAACGCTCTATCCCCTATTTTGTAAGAACATTGTGTGAAATTAAATAAAGAAATTAATATCTTAATCCTTCCAACCATGGAGAGGTATATAATGCACAGGTATATAATTCTTCTGTGATTTTTTAACTCTTTAGGATGTTAGCATCTAGGATGCTGTGAAACTGCAGCATTAGGCTTGCAGGCTGGGAACGGCCGCCCTTGCAACTCTCTCCTCCCCAGGACAGACAGGGTCTTTGGTCTGTGGCCACTGATAAGGTCAGAAAGCAGCAGAGGCAGGATCCTACTGCGCTGTGTGGGGCAAGGGTGCAGTTCAGTAGTGAAGGAAGCTGTCTGTAATGAGGAGGTCAGATATTACAGTAGGTGATTAGAACCATCTTGCCTGTATGTGTGAGGCACAGGCATCTGATATCAGCTCAGTTTGGAAAGATAGCCCTAGTTTTCTTTCCTGCTGCACTCTGTAATTACAGGTAACTGGAATGTGACTGAGGCATGTAACAGGAAAAGTCAAGTCTGTTACTGGAAGTTCAGATATTTTTTGGTTGCTGCGTAGCAACTGTTTAACAGAGAAAAGACGCGTAGTAGTCTGTAGTGAATGGAACTACTGCGACTTTATATGAGCTGAAATTCTGCTCCTTAAAACAACAAAGCACCACAAAACCATAGTTCCAGCTGCTGACAGAGTAAGGGGCAGAGGAGCATGGTCTGTTCTTCCACAGAAGTCCCTGAGGCAGTCTTACAGCATTTCTTGGGAGAGAGAAAAACAACTCGGCAGTTCTGGATGCATTAGTCAGTGCCTTCAAAATTCAGCAGAAAAACTTGACGTCTTTTGTTAATCCCTAATCTCAACAGATTTTTCATGCTGAAGTTCTAAGCAGCACACCCAAAAAAGTCAGGCAACAACATGGCTCTTAACAGTACTCCAAATTTGGAGACAAAAAATTGTTTTAAATAATATTTTGGATTAGCAAGGGAAAAAAGTGTTTCTGGTCTGAAATTTTATATGGCAACTTTCACCTCAAGGTAATGAAAACAATCTGAGCTAAAAAAAAAAGAGCCCTGGGGTTTATGGAAAGGCTGACAAATTCTTTAGTGGAGTGTTGTGGCTGGGAGCACTTTAAAAGATCCCTATGAAGCGTTATTGATCATGATCACATGTTCCCAAGCACTAGTACCAGGAGGCTGCAAGCAGAAGCCCCGCTGTTTTCAATTACTGTGCTGTGCTGGTGGTATGTTCGGCTGATGGGGCCATGTTAGTGGCTGGTCATCTGCTCGGTGGGAGCCATGTGAGCGGCTTGAGGTCGGTGTGCTTCCCAGATGGCCCTGCGGCTGCATCGTGTCCCATGTACCCCTGGCTGAGCCAGCAGCCCTCTGCTGTGTCATTGCTACTGATGGGTCTTTATACTATCCCCATGGGGAAGGAGGTTGGTTTGGGGAAATAAGAGGAAGGGTGAAAAGAAGTTTTGGGTTTCTTTTCACTGGAGATCATGTAAAAGGAATTTCCTGTTAGTGAGAGGGTATGGCTTCACTTCTTAGCCTCTTCCCTTTGGGTTTCCAAATGAAGCCATCCGACATCGGAAGCACCAGGAAGAGCCAGTGATTGGACCCTCAGGAATTTCACAGTGGTGTTTTTGTGCTTCTAAATGAGCAACACCGCTGCTTGTAAAGACCTGAGGTAAAATCCTGGCCCACTGAAGTCCTTGGCAAACTTCCTACTGCCTTCAGTGGGGCCAAGATTTTACCCCGAGTACTGCAAGCCATTAGTCTTTCTAGCTTTTAATGGGTCCACTCCTGTGCAGGCAGACTGCTCTTGTAAGAAAGGGTTAGCTAGATTGGCTCGGATACTACATGATTTAAAACTTAAAGGAAAGCAATTTTGTAGTGAAATTAAGGGACTATAAAATGAATTTGGCTTTAGACAACTTGCTTCTGTTTGGATTTGGATTAGGCTGCAATCTCCTTGTCTGTGTTTAGAGTATACATCCTTGCCAGCATCAATAATCTATGATCCTTAGTGCAAGTGAAAGGCTCTGATGGCTCAGAGGTGTAGTCTGGTATCTAGGGCTGCTCTGGGTTTCTTCTTTGGTTTAGGAACCAGGCTACAAATAGTCAGAGACTACAAGCTGCTCCTTAACATTTATGTGCTGCCAACAGCCAATTCATTGACATTGGGCCGGCACACTCCTCCTTTCCTGTCACTCTGCTTCCAGTCGTGCCTATATTTTTTTCCTGACCCCTTGAGCTAATCCAGCTCCCCAAACCCTTTCTCTGCCTGTGCAGTCCCTCCCAGCTCAGTCTCAGCATTCATTTGCACTTGGCCTGTATGTGTTTTCTTTGGCAAAATTCCTTTTATCCTGTCCAGCATCATATTAATCCTGAAGCGCTTTCTTGAACTTTTCAGGTTCCCTCAAATACCTTTCCTTCCCCCACCTACTCCAAAGTAAATAAATCAGGACTTTAGATAATGTACATCAAATATATCATTGCACCTCAGGTCACCGTGCAATGTGCAAGCTAAGCTCAGTGGGGTTAGAGGTTGAAGATGGAGACTACAGAGAAAGCCAAGGAGGAGGAATGTGAGGGGGTAGGCATCACTCCAGAGGAGCCCATAAAAGATCCAGCGGTAACATTAGGAGAGACTGCTTGAGGGAGCCCAGCTCCTACTGGCTTCTGTTGCTGCCTTGGGGGAGCACGTGCTGCACCCTGCCAAGGCATTGCTCCGCTCATGCTCTCCAAGCAGTTACACTCCGAAGCTTGACTTCAGGTGTTTACTGGTACATCTGTCAGAAATGTCTCTTCTTTTTCCTTTTATTTTTCCCCTTTCTGGGCCTGTGAGAGGCAGCATTTTCCTCTTACAGCAGCTCTGCTTGTCCTTGGCTTGTCCTTGGCTCGATTGTAAAGCTGGAAAGTCTTCCTGGACTTCCTACATACGTGCAAAGTCTGAGGCAAGTCAAACACTTGTCTCCAGTACTCTGACGTGCCATTAAGGACACAGTGCTGCTTGGAGGCTGCCTTGCAGAAGACACCTAACTTTAGAGCCCCAACAGCCTGTGAGAATCAAAGATCCTGCCTGTGTCATGCAAAGCAATTCCTCACAGAGTGCTGCTGGCTGTATTCTGCTTTATTTAAATACTGACTTCTCAGCTGAAGGAGGGTCTTGTGAGAGTGGTCTCTGCTATGAAATCTTTTCTCAGAAGTGAAGGAAAGGAATGCTTTCCTGGTAAAATTAATGAATTATAGTTAATTATTCTACCATAGTGGCAAAGGACCATCAGCTACTTTGTCTTTGTCAAAAATACATAAATGAGGGACTTTTCTGCAACATTCCAGGAGCTGTTTCATTTTCAGTGTGGGTAAGCATAATTATTCAGTTGGGCCTTGTCTGAAACAACCTTTAGCATTTCCAGTGTTAACTAAAGCCACTAAAGCCTAGGCCTAAGTATGATCTAAAATCCCCTTGTGCAGGAAGAGTGGGCTGGGAGAGAGAGAAAGCTGCAAAGAATGCTTCTCAGGGAGCAGCGAGGACTGGCGGGAGGAGAAAGGAAAGGTGAGGACCTTCATCCATGGGATCCTTCCTGTCTTTAAAAGTTGGGATATAGTTACCACATCACAGATTTTGTTACAGGAGAGTAACCCGTCCTGCTCTAACATCTAGCGGAGGTAAACACCTTTGTAACTTTGCTGTCATGGAGACTGACCCGAGTTAAACATAAGCAGGAACTACTGCAGTGATTTTATAGAGCTGACAGTACAAATGACTTATCTCTGCTAGGATTTTGTAACATGGCACTTATTGCAGGCTCATTTATTAACCTCCCACCTTTTAGCAGTGAAAGAAGGTATGGAAAAATATATTAAAGCCAAATAGAATAATTGCCCTAACATGTACTGCAAAAACTGGAGTGGGAACAACCCACTGAACCTGCAAGATAAGCACAGCTGTTTACGTGCCAAGAAATGCTACCTTTTGTGAATGCCTCTGTGCTAGTCGTGCAAGGAAACACATTTGAGCATAACTTCAGCAGTGATAACCAATATCAGGGAAATACTGGACATTTATAAGCAAGCTTAAAAAGCATCCAAGGATTTCTGAAAACCAAAATATGCAAAATGTACCACTACGTCAGGTCAAAGTTTCTTTAGGATTGATTTCAACTTGTTAGCACTCTGTTCTCCACACAGTAACTCTCTTCCCAAAGAACCCAAAGACCTCGACATCCACTAAGGTCGCTCTGCATAGCCATTTGCACCTTGGTAAACCAAGGCAAAGTACCAAATAATTTGTAGTTTGCACTGACAGGGAGCACTGTATGAGGAGAATTAGGGGATGTTAATGTCTACTCCAGCATTTAAGAGAGGAAGGAAAGAATACTGTGTGCAATTTGACATACTGTAATATGTGTGAAACTTTCCATGGTCTTCTTTGTTTGTTTGTTCATTTTTAAAATGATGGTTAATCTGTTTTGGAATGTGTTAACTAGGCACCTTATCTTAATACCTTTCCTCACAGTGACAGTATTTTTCCTAATGATTCATATGCGAGAGAACAGTGTCAGGATCTCAGCAAATGTTGCTGCCACAGATAGACAATGGACCAGGAAGAAAGGCAGCTTTCACAGACCTCCTTGTTCTCCCCATTTGGCCAAGAACTTGCCATCACGGTTGTGTTTGTCAGTCCCTCACAACAAACAAGGAGAATGACTGATGAAATTATGCATGTCCCAGCTAACTCTACAGCTGACTGCTCTGTTTCACTTGCATTTCCTACTCATCCTGCCTGCTGTACCGTAGTTATATAGATTATATAACGAGTCAAATTTGGGTTGAATGGAGTGCTGCCATCTCTTGGTTATTTTAGGCAGACACAGTCACAGATTGTTTCATTTTCCTGCCACTCAAGAATGGCATGAAGTAACATAGAAAAACAGCTATTCTGAATTAAAATGTTTAGGCAGTTAGGAAGCATAACTGTGGTTTTTATATACGTATTGAAGCAGGGAGAACAGAGTGTAGTTGCTGGTGTACTGGATCTCTGTGTAGCTTCTATTAAAAGTTTTTAGCAAAACTATAAATGATGAACAGTTGGAACAGTTTGCGTATGATGTGAACACCACAAAGAAGGGAAAGTGGTGTTTTTTACACATAATTGTAGGCAATAAAGACATTAAAATGCTTGTGCTAAGAACCACTGGATCAGTAAGAAATGCCTGTCTTACAATGTGAAATTTCACAGCCATGAGAGGTTGAATTAGTCACACTCAAGATTTGTCAAATAATTTACTTGAAAATGCTTTTGTGATTACAAATGTAATTTTCCTTCCTCCTTCTTTCTAACTGTTCCTGGAGCCAAAAGACTTACTCTAAGTACTATTATCGTTATAGGAATCCAGGGCCTCCATCTTCCGGGGCTTTTCCAGGGTCAGACACTCTCTTTCTCCATTAGTGGCAGGAGACAAATGTTTGTTTGTTTGTTTGGCTTCTCACTCTTAATTGAAACATGGAAGAAAAGAAAGTCTAGTGGAATTCAGACTAAAGGGTAAACACCCAAAACTTTCACTACCACAACCGCTCCAACCCAGTCCCCAACCACATTGCAAAGAAGACAGCAGATGACAAAGATTTTTAAATAATTAATAATGCAGCAAGTTAATATGTAAGTAGGGATATGATGTGGTGGTGAGTGAAGTTAAATCCAGCTGGCAACTGGTCACAAGTGGTGCTCCCCAAGGCTCAGTGCTGAGGCCTGTGCTCTGTGACACCTGTAGCAATGATCTGGATGAGGAGATCGAGTGCACCCTCAGTAAGTTCTCAATGACACCATGTTAGGCAGGACTGTTGATCTGCCTGAAGGTTGGGAAGTTCTATAAAAGGGTCTGGAGATGTTGAATGAATGGGCCAAGGCCAGTGGTATGAGGTTCAACAAGGCCAAGTGCCAGATCCTGCCCTTGTGCCACAACAGCCCCCTGCAACACTACAGGCTGGGGGAGGAGTGGCTGGAAACTGCCCAGCAGAAAAGGACTGGGGGTGCTGGTCGACAGCCGGTTGGATATGAGCCAGCAGTGTGCCCAGGTGGCCGAGGCGGCCAACATCATCCTGGCTTGTATCAGCAATAGTGTGGCCAGCAGGAGCAGGGCAAGGATTGTCCCCCTGTACTTGACACTGGTGAGGCCACAGCTTGAGAGCTGTGTCCAGTTCTGGGCCCCTCACAACATCAGGAAGGACACTGAGGTGCTGGAGCAAGTTCAGAAAAGAGCAACAAAGCTGGTGAAAGGTCTAGAGCACAAGTCTTGTGAGAAGCAGCTGGGGGAACTGAGGTTATTTAGTCTGGAGAAGAGGATGCTGAGAGGAGACCTTATCGCTCTCTACAGGTACCTGAAAGGAGGCTGTAGAGAGGTGGGGGTCAGTCTGTTCTCCCAAGTAACAAGCAAAAGGATGAAAGGAAGTGGCCTCAAGTTACACTAGGGGACATTTAGGCTGGACACGAGGAAAAATTTCTTTACAAAAAGTGTTGTAAAGCATTGGAACAGGCTGCCCAGTTAACAGTTGGACTTGATCTTAAAGGTCTCTTCCAACTAAAACAATTCTGTGATTCTGTGACTCTGTGACACATCCACTGTGAATTAATGCTAATATTATAAGAACAGGGGGTTAAGTTTATGGTTACTGCTGCTAATCTATGGATTGGGTGACCGCTCCCCAAGCTCATAATACAGCCTCCTCAGGGAAGAGCTATCACAGGCTGCCTGGGACTCCCTGCTTCTGGCACTGAGGCTGGCAGCCTCCTCAGAGGACCAGAAGGTCCACAGTCTGTTTTTCGGTGAATGTTAGGAATGGAATTTAAAAGCTGTTGGTTTTCTCCATGTCCCTCAGCTACTACCATTGCATCTGTATCAGTCATCCGTCCTAACATGAGGATACAAATCCAGGAGCAAATGCTTGTCAGGTTATTGCCTCAGTGCTGCCATGTGTAGGACAGTAAAGCATTGACTGTCATGCAATCACACAGCATTTTGTGTCTGAGACCTGGAAAAGCCTCTTGGCAAGGACATAAATTCTTGAATGAGGCAATGTCATTGTCTGCTGCTGCTCCTGCTCACACCTCTGCTGCCTGTCAAGGACTTGAACTACTTTTGTTCCCTTGTTTATGCCTTCTGACACTTCTGATATTATGGTACACCTAATATTCATCATCAGTCCAAAGCAGTGACTTAACATACATCTCTGAACAACAAATTCTGCTGTCAAAGAGTGGTCTCCAACGAATCGGAGTGTGATGAGGGAAATGCTACTTTGTTTTACCTAAACTAGGAAATCATGATCCGAGTAGCAAAATAAAGTGCCTAATGCTATCTAACTGTGTAAGACTTATCCCACTCTTCATCCTCAATTCTGCAATGGCGGGGAAGGTGCCACCTGTTCCCTACCCTTCCTACTCCCTTGGGAGCACTGGGACACCAGTTTGCCTTTAGAATAAAAGACACAAAACTTCTTTTTAAGGGAACATATTTCTGGTTCTCCAAAGAGCTTAAGAGGTGCCAATTTTCTTATTTAACAGTGGAAGCAGGAGACGAAATCTGCCTACCCAGAATCTGATCAGCAAAGGTCACAGCTATGGCATTGCTTTAGTTCCCTGAGGCATCTTCCGCCCTTATCAGCTGGCATCTTCTCCACAGCTGGCACATGGAGCTTGTGTGCATCATGGCAACTTTCCAAACTCTTCTACCTAAAATTTCCCCCCTGAGCCAACCTAAGGAATATGGCAATTTAAGGTCAGCTCCCAAAAGCATGTGTGATTCACCTTGGCTCCTGCATGGTCACCTCATTTTTGTTCCCTTGATCCTTTGCTTTCTCTTCAGGCTGGCATTTGTGGGTTTTGTAGATTTGTTCTTCTGTTTACTTTTCCTTTTTGCATTTGGAAATGATCACTTCTGTCTCTAGCCAAGATTTCTTGTGTCGACAATACAGCCAATGACTGAGCGGCCTGATAACTATCTCTTGCTAAAGGAAGATCATCTAAAAGGGTTATGACTGTACTGCGTTTACGATGTTTGGACAGAGTGTGGTACAGTCTCTGGGAAAGTAAGTTCTTCTTGTATAGGTTTTGTTGTAGTTATTGTAGAAAAATAACAACTAAGCACTGAGCTAAGTTCTAGGGTCACTCCTAGTCCTAGGCAAACCACTTGCCTTTCAAACAGCCATTTCCTAACAAGATTTTTATATATATTGAGAAGTGAATTACAAGGAAGACCCTCAGTGTCTCATAGGTAACAGGCACCGTGGAAAGGGTTCCTGTAACACACGATGCAGGTATCGTGAAGCAGCTGCAGAAATCCTAATAAGGGTGGTGTTACATTTGCCAGTTTATCTTAAAATAACCTTCAGTTTTGCAGAGTAACAAGTGCTATGTGTATATGTACGCACATGTGAACAGTATATAAGCAAAAAAGGAATGTGTACACAGCCAAATTACTTTGACAATGATGAGAAGACAGATCACAGGCAGGTTTAAGTCACCCATTACTGACCGAGTATAAAGAGCAGTTCTAGGCACTCCCTCCGAACAAACCTCATCTCCACCTTCAGTGGTGTTGACTGTGAACACTACGGAAATCTCTGGGTGGTAGTTTCCTGGACAACCCGGGAGGAGTGGTGCTGCATTTGAATCAGAACTTGAGTGTGGGAGGTAGGGTGGAGGAGAGAACAGAGATACTTGTAGAGCTGCACTTATCTTCACAGCTATTCATCCACCAAAGCAATGACAGCACAAAAAAGGGGCAATGTGATTTCACAGTTCTAATCTGGTGTATCATCATTTTTTCCTAGCAGTGCCTCAAAGCAGTCAGGGAGGGGAAATACACATTAATGCTCTGTGCTTGTTCATGACTAACTGCATTCAAAATGTGCAGTGTTTTCCAGAAGTAAGGGGTTTATGCCTTGTTATCTTTTCCATAACAGTACAGTGTAATCTACGTTTTTTAGCATAATGAAGATGTACAGGAAAAAGGGATCCAGACACACAGAAATACATTCTTCTGTCTTTCTGTGCAGGAGATGTACCTTTATTTATGAAGTTCATGGTTGCCACTAAACCCATGGACAGTGTAGAAGAGAAAATACATTTAATAGGGCATGGTTGGAGTAATGTATTCCTGTGTGTGGATACATTTGATCAGAACTGTATGCTCTATCTCAGGAAAAGGAGACAAGATATGCTAAGGTAGGTATGCATTTTGTCTAAGAACTGGTGCTTATTTGTGATGGAGTTTGTTGATAAATGGTTTGCAATGAGAAATAGATCTACACCTTTAGGGATGGACACACTTTGTTCATCCTGCAGCCAACACCCTCACGCCTGGCTTGTCAGCTGTCTTTTCCCTGCCACAGATAAATAGCTGAAAATCAAGAAGACTGTGGTTTCATGGTTTGACTGCATTAAACAGTTGTCAAGCTGAGAATCACTTTGGTCCAGATTTATAGCTGGTTTAATCAAGTCGATATTAGTAGAGCTGTGCTCTTTTACTCAGGCTCATCTTTGGACCCTCTCAGTTTCATAAAAAATAAATTCAATATTTTGGCCACACAAATGCAACGGATAGAAAAGGATTATCTCTAATAAGATAATGAATAAAAATACGCCAAGATGCGCATGGCTGTGGATCTTGAATGGGACAAACCCAGAAATCTTTAGAGGCAGCAGTTATCAGAACACCTCCAGTGCTACCTCAGGATCAGGAAACACATTTCTAAAATAGCTCTGGAGCTCTTTCATTCTATTCTGTATTCCTGGAGTTCTGCCAGCTAACAAAGGTTTGTTAGCTGTTTATGTCTTATCAGTTGTAAGTGTGAATATCCCACTAATTAGTTTTAAATAACTGCAACTGCTGCTTGAAGTCCAGAGTCTATAAAGTTGAGACTTGAACAGAATAGGATCTAGAAATGACTGGGAAACATGTCTGGGAGTGTAGAAAGATCTGTGACGAGGAGCTGAAGCTAAAGCAATTCAAGCTAGAAATAAGGCTGAATAAAGGTGAATAAAATTAACTTTTGGAACCACTTACCTAAAGACAGAGTGAATGATTTAGTCACTTGACATATTTAAATTGAGATAGATGTCTAAAAAATACGCTTGTCACAGCTTACTGGATCTGATGTAAAGTACCAAGGTAAGTTATTTTATGACCTGTGTTATGCACGAAGTCGGACTAGAGCATCAATATGATCCCTCCTGGCATTTTAGAACCATAAATGTGTATAGTTACAAAGACATGAAGGAATGGGTCCAGGTATATGTTGAACACTATCATCTTCCCATGAAGCCTAAGGGAGGTGGCATGACTCTACAAGGTAGAGGATGAAAGTGCAGTTCAGCTTTTGAATGCTGATGTTAGATTCAAAAGTGAAGGAAAAGGATTCCTGTGGTGACCCTTCATTTTATGTTCCACATAGTCCTGATCAGAGCGATAGAGGACATCTAATCACAGCTTTGACCGAGTTTAGAAGATACCTATGATACCTATCAGAAGATACCTATCAGCTTTGAGCAACTCAGTGTTTTGATTGGGATGTGTCCTTTTAGGATTCATATGCTTCAGCTTACTCTAACTCAATAAACAACTAATATTTAAAAAAATCTCTCTCCAGTGTTAAGACCAGCAAGCTGTGCTTATGGAACTCCGAGACTTTCATGAGTACTGATGAGTACAGAAGCCTCGTGCAAGTGCAGATCAAGCACCCCTGTTGAAGGGTGAAGCAATGTAGAAGAACGAACTGTGATGGTGGCCTCACTGGTGAGCACATCCCTATTTATTTCTTCACGATGTGCTTAAATGCATTTAAGATCCAATTAAATTATTCTAAATTTAGGAACAATGCAGGAAATTTTAGTGTATGTAATCTTACTTCCCATTTATTTTCTAAAGGGCACAATTATGTGCTCTTTTTCTGTAGTTTGCATTATTTAAGCCAACCCTGACTCCATTCCAACACAATCTGGGTTATAGTACTAGAGTGATAGAAAGCAAAGAGTTAATAATGAAGAATGAAGTAATTGAGTATTAGAGTTCCCTGTATACCCAAACGGAAGACCCTACCTGTCTTTCAAAGACTGACATAGGCACAAAAGTTACTAATGAAGCAGAGGAGGCAGTTTCCCTTGATATCAACACTGAGCGTAGAAGAAATTATAAAAAATTTTGGACAGGCATGGAGAATTCTGAAAAAATGGCTGCAATGCAACTATGTGCACAAAACATTTTTGCATTGTAGAATGTCTGTGAGATCTCAGATTCGGAAATAGACACTGGGGGCTTTTACAAGATGATATTGCACTGTTTTTTGAGCTGGGATACTGATGATAATCATAGAATCACAGAAGGGTTTGGGTCAGAAGGGACCGTAAAGATCACCCAGTTCCACCACCCTGTCATTAGGCAGGGACACTTTCCACTAGACCTGATTGCTTAAAGCCCCATCCAACCTGGCCTTGAAACACTTCCATGGGTGGGGCATCCACAACCTTTCTGGGCAAACTGTTCCAGTGTAGCACCACACTCACATGAAGAACTTCTGCCTTATTTTTGATCTAAATTTACCCTCTTTCAGTTTAAAGCCAATACTCTTTGTCCTACCGCTACAAGTCCTTGTAAAAAGTCCCTCTCCAGATCTCTTGCAGGCCCCCCTTTAGGTACTGGACGGCTCCCTGGAGACTTCTCTTCTCCAGGCTGAACAACTTCAACTCTTCGAGCCTGTCTTCATAGGAGGGGTGCTTCAAGCACTCTGATCATCTTCACGGCCCTCCTCCGGACTCATTCCAACAGATCCATGTCCTTTAGGAGGCTCCAAAGCTGAATGCACTACTCTAGGTGGGGTCTCATGAGAGCGGAGTAGAGGGGGAGAAAAACCTCCCTCCCATTTTTTGATGCTGCCCAGGGTTTGGTTGTTTCTCTGGGCTGGAAACACACATTGTCAGATCATGTTAAGCTTCTCATCAACAAACACCCCCAAGACCTTCTCCTCAGGCTGCTTTCAATCCATTCATCACCCAGCCTGTATTTGTGCTTAGGATTGCCCCAACTCATGCGCAGGTCCTTGCACTTGGCCTTACTGAACTTCATGATCTTTGCACAGACCCATATCTCAAGGCAGTTAAGGTCCCTCTGGTTGGGACCCACCTCCAGTAGGTCAAGTGCACTACGCAGCTTGATGTCATCAGCAAAGTTCCTGAAGGTCCACTCATTCCCATTGTCCATGTGGCCAAAAAAGATGCTAAGCAGCACCAGTCCCAATACCAACCCTTGAGGAATGCCACACCACTCATACATAATGCCACTGGCCACCTGTGATAAGGTAGAAAGGGCTATGTACACCATTCACAGTGGTACAGAAACACATGCATCTACACTCATAGCTGCACTTACTGTGGCGCTGCACTGCTGTGTCTTATGGCTGATGGATCATGCGTCTGCAAGGCTAAGTGAGAAGATGAATCTTGTTATCCACCCACCCGCTTCCCTAGCTTTGTGCAAGCTGATGTGCTGATGCCTCTGGTGATCTTTTCTCCAGTTATGTCCTGTTCAGGGTCTGTATTCAGCCTGGAACGCTGCCAAATATAAGCAACTTCATCTTAAACACAGAGCAGTCGCGTAGGGACTCACCCACTCTGTGTGACAGCCTTATCTTATTCTCACTGGCTACCCACACAACTTTTGCCACCTTTGGAGTGCCTCTAGATGTGCTGCTTTTTAGTGTTTCTCTGAGTAACCACTATGCAATTCTGGTGCCAAGGCATTATGTGTGAGGAGTGTCCTAACACCAGCATGGGTCCGGGAAGGTGAGAAAGTCTAACAAATGCTGAATAACTACTAGTAAATAAAGCTTTGACATCTCAATCAGCAGAGAACAAGTCTAACAAAATGCTTTGAGGGGAAACGTTTAAGTAAAGCAGACAGGAAGGTTTGGCAACTTAACAACTGAATATAATTCAGAGCAATAGCGGACTCTAGCAGCAGCACGGAAGGCACAAGAGTAGCCTGCAGTGATGGATAGCAGGGAAACTTCTTTCTGTCAGTATCTTTTCCTATAGCATCATGAGCACAGAGGAAAAGGATGAAAGGTAGATGCCCATAATATTGCAATAGATCTAGAATCCTAATTATAACCATCCCTTACACGATTTGAGAGGACAAAGAAGAAAACACCTTCTGCCCATATGAACAAAGCACAGAAACATGCCTGTTTGAAGCCACTGTTAAGCTGCTATATTGCTCTCAAAACAGAAGGCAACAGCACTTGAAGGTATCAGACTGCAACACAGGATTTTTAATCCACTTTGGAATGAGAAGTGGAATCAATAGTGAGGACTGGTACTCAGTGGCATAGACTGGATAACTGTGGATTTGGAACTTTTTAAAAATAAATCACCCATTCTCTTATTTTCTGCAAGATTTCCAAGTGAAAAGAATTGTGAGCTGGCAGTCTGGGTCAGCAGATAAACCAAGACAATATAATTGATGGCCTATGAGAAACAGAGGGCAAATACAAATAAAAAAATGCTGTTTAAGTTGTGCAAGGAAAAATCTTTTACATCTTTGTCTTGGAAAAAACCCCTTCTTGCTCTTGAACAGTATTTAGACGCTGGGAGCTCTACCTTTGCCAAATATAACTCCTGTGTTCAGTACACAGCTAATCACTGCGCTTTTCACTTATTTGTGCTGTGTTTCTTGATGTTTTTAAAGTCCAACGTTGTTTTCCTTTTGCTAAACAGTGACTCCAAACATCCTTCATGTGGGAATGTTATTTAAGCAAAACAAACATATCGTACATGCTAACAATTCGTTGAACAGTTTCCCTTTACCTTTAATGACCTGTTGTAAAACACTGGAATGATTCATTGAGGAGAAAATCAAGACAATGCAGGTCATTTTGCAACCCCAAACTTAAGAAGCAGATTTTTCATCTCTGGAACAGACAGCCCTTAAGCAGAGCTCACTGTCAGTCCTATGAGAGTTTAGAGGT
Organism: Buceros rhinoceros silvestris; assembly: GCF_000710305.1. NCBI lineage: Eukaryota > Metazoa > Chordata > Aves > Bucerotiformes > Bucerotidae > Buceros > Buceros rhinoceros. The sequence goes on from NW_010423717.1 coordinate 53,396, forward strand.
GTTTGTCATCTTTCCACTGCATAAACTCTGTTTTCATTGTTTTATGACTTCTGCCAAAATAATTACTCTGAACTCCTGAAAATTAGCAGAAGGACATCTAACCCAGAAACAGTCACTTGAAATTCAGTTTAAATAACCTTGTTTAGGCTGGCTTTAGGGCACAGGAGGTGGAAGTGCTTTCAGATTTACAATCACCTTTGGTTTGTTTGACTTCAAAATAGCTTTGAATATGCGTTTTGCACATTTAGCAAGCACATACGTTCTGGGAGGAGAGGAAGACAGGCCATTAATCTAATCACAGAAGTGCTAGGCTTTAAACAACAACTTCTCATTTGCAATAATTATTATTTTCTGGGGGTTCTGTTTTCATTCTGAAAAATTCACATTGTTTCCTTTTGCACAGCTTAGGAAACAGAATGATTCACACTTTCTTTTTTTTTTTTAATAAACATACAAGTCTTGAGGAAGTCGGTATATTACTGGCAGCAGGCGCCTCTTCAGCTCATCTTGGCAATGATCTGTAAGTTAGCAGCTGGATCCAGCACTCACTACAGTTATTGGATGGATTTCTACTCATTTCAGTGGACTTTTGTTCAGGCTTGATGTGTCTTTGAAATTTGGCACTGAGGACAAGGCACTGATGAAACAGTCCAGACCAAACATGTAGCTGATCCTGTGAAGGTGTGGTTGAGAGGCAAGTGACGTAGCCTATGGGAGTGTTTGTCCTCTTTGTAAAGGAAACTTGACACTAACATTTAAGAAGTAAAACATAGGTCAGAAAATACAGATTCCTGCAAGCCCAAGTCTTGGACATAAGTGCAATGTTTGTTTACAGGTAGTGCATTCCTCCTCAGGCCAGTGCAAGGCATCAGTGTTTGACCAGTTTTTGAAGGCTCATATGAAAACCAGTCACGTGCAGGGCTTTTTTTTTTTCCCCCCACCTTGCTCTTAAGGCTTGTAATTTCTTTGGAAGAGATTTTGATCTGCATACTTGTCACTTATACAGGCTTTTGCTGCTTTTAATATAATTTAGTTGTTGCATACACGACTCTTTTAGGCAATAGCTACCTTGTCAAACACTATGCCTGATGCAGAAGCTGGACATATCCCCAACACTAAAAGTTGTCCTCAAGAACACTGGAAGCAACAAGTGGCCTCTAACAGATGAAGGAAGAATTTCCCT
>NW_010423717.1:54772-56443 GCF_000710305.1 Buceros rhinoceros silvestris
ATAGATGGCGTTATATGGATGATACCACTTACTGGCTGTTTTATTGCCAAAAGGATCCAAAGCTCATAAGTAAGTTTTCTCCATCGCAGGAGACAGCTGCTGAAACGTCCAGTAATTAATGCTGTGATTGTACATGCTTCTCACTTCTAGGCAGGAAGAGCAGTGACTCCTTACCATTTTGTAAGCTGCTACAGCAAAGATGAGTGCAAATTTACAGCATCCTGGAGCTTCCCTAGAAGGGCCTCTATTGTTTAAGACAATCATATCATTATTCTGCAAACAAAAAGGAAATGCTGGCCAACTGGAAGTACAGAATGAGCCTTCATACATTTTGAGAAAAGAATAGAGGCTTTCAGATAAATTGCTTTTCCTTGCTGGGCCCTTTTTTTCTGGAGTTAATTATGAGTGGCACATGCAAGAAAAGGCCAGCCAATAAGAAAAGTTTACAGGCAACACTAAGGAAGCGTCCTAATTCCTCCGGGCCTTTTAGCATATTGTTGTACACCAATAACCACTGGATTTCCAAGTGATCTCACCAGGGTACCAACAATGTAGATGTCTTCAATGCGTGTTTATTCAGGCCTAATAATTACAGTTTAAAGGAGAGTTGGCTATGCATTGTTTCGGTTAAAATTAAGATACACATTTTGTTCCCACAAGAGATTTGACTGCATCTTTTTTTCTACTGTGGAATGTATAATACAGAGTCCTGGTGAACAATAGGAACCTGTGATCCAGACGTAAGTTTTAGAATTGCCAATGTAGCTGAACAACAAAAGAATGTCTTCTGATGTCACAAAGGTCACGAGACAGCAAAACCCAACATACACAGATAATGAATGCCCAAAATACTGTGAGCCTACTGAAAATAACATTTCATTCCTATCAAAGTAATTTATTTGTAATTTTGGGGGAAATTAGAATAAGTTAATTGCATGTGCAATTCTTCATATTTTAGACACACCTTCACTATAGAAAGTGTCATAGGAAACAGTGCAACAAGATATTCACTTGAACTGCTGCTTTCCATAAAATAAAATTGAGCACAAAAGGAGCAGCTCAAAAGTAAACTGCCTGCTCAGAGATAGCTTTGCTTAGTGAATGAACCCCATTTCCATCAGTCATCTTGGTGAAGGCAAGGATATAGAGTTAGGGTGGCTTATATTGCACCTATCGGTGATCCTCTATGTGTAAGGTGCTCACACTATTGGCTAAGCTCTTTTTGTAGACCAAGGAGAGAGGCTAAGGGAGAAAAGAGCCTCTTGGAAGGGTGGACTCATTCCATGTATTTCAGATACAGTCTTCACATCTTCTGGTACTCTGTGTCTCTTATGTGAACAGCTAGGTTGGAAGACACTTGGTTCTTAGATGGCTAATTTGAGGGTACTCAGTTTAACAGTACAGCTAAAACTGGGGCACCTTCTCTGAAGCTGACTGTGTTTTGCCACACATTTCAGTAATCCCAAGGTCTGAGTCAGCCCTGTGCTGAGGGTGCATGAAAAGACCCACGCAGGGTCTGGGAGGCCCAGATGTTGGAAAGCACTGATGGCAGCAGCATGGTCTGGTTGTGCCCCATCTGACTCTAGTCTGAACATGATGGAAACAAATAACAATGAGGTAATGCTGTGGCATGTCCTGGTTCCTCCTGCTACAGCTTCTCAGAGCACTCCT
>NW_010423717.1:56564-58800 GCF_000710305.1 Buceros rhinoceros silvestris
AGAAGACTCATGTAGAAGAGGGAAGGACCCCATGTACAGAGTGGAATAGAGAAGGAGGAGGGAAGATGTCTATGCTTAGTCCTACTCCTGAGGTGAAGCAGTCCCAAGCTGACCTCTTGCCTCCTGTGCCCTAGAGCCTGCCACAGCTCTTCCTGTGTTCACAAGTTCATGAATTCCTGTGTTCATGTTCATTCCCCCAAGTGAAGCTTTACCACACTGCATTCCATACTGACTCTGCAAAGGAAAACCATGGCCCAGTAAATGTCACCAGGGTTCAGATGCCTCAGTCTATGCATTCAGAAGCTTCTGAATATCGAGAACACCAGTCCTATCAAACAACATGTCATTCCTATTTTTTATAGAATATCCCTGTGTAAATTTTTCTTTGCTATTTAAAAGCAGAGATATATCAGGAGGAGGAGGAGATCATTCTCCTCTTTTTTTTTTTTTTTTACATTATGGTAAGTGCCCTCAGCACCAGCCTTTGTTCTGTGCAATGCAGGTATCATACAGACGCAAGTATATTAATATATTTAGTCACTTTTAATCATCCATCAGAAATTATATTGAATATACTAAATTCAATGGAAGGACAAATAAAAAAAGAGAAAGCCAACTCAAACACATAACCAAGGTAAGATGTGATGCAACTTCAAATGGTGTAAAATATTCTTAGGTCTAATACTTCACACCACAAGTTTCTGGGTGTGTTACCAATACCCTATCTATTGTTTAGTGTTATTAAGACCATAAGCTTGTACTTACTTTCTTTTCAAGATGATAGAATGATTAATTTTTTTTTTTTTTGTGATCCCTTTGCATGTTTCTGTTACTCTTGATTCCTACTATCACTGATACTGATTTAAGGACTCAATGGCCTTAGCTCTTTCTTATCTCTAGTTCCTTGCTGAAAATTTTTGCAAGAAATATAATTGCTACAGTCTTCTACAGTTTCCCAAATCTCTGCACAACTTTAAGAACATGTGAAAGCATATTCCAGGCAACAGGCTCCAGTTTGGAAATGCATATTGGCAAATTTTTATTTCTGCTTCTACCTGCCTCACCACGTTTCCTAGATCAGAGATTGTGAGGAATTTAGTATAACCAGGATCTGCTAGCTACAAGCCATTCTGTCTGTAGCTAACCCAGTTCCCTAGGCTGTGCACTGGAAATACAGTGTCAGAATCTGGAATCCGTGCATGTCAATGTATTACCTTTTCAAGAGATGTCCTCATCCATCTAAATGCCTATAGATGGTGACTACTTTTTAACTAAAAAAATATGAATTAACAGATCAATACATACCTGGTATCATATAGAATTTATTTTTTCAAGAATAAAAATCAGGCGTGTATATAATTGATTTAGTAGAAATATGGGAAGACCATACTGTCTTTGAGCAGCTAAGAATTTTATCCAATTTTTCCTTTCCAAATGTAAGCCGGTAATTGTGCTAAGGCTTATTTCTTATCTCTACTAGGAGATTTTCTACTTCTCTTGTTTTGTCAAGAAACTGAACCCACGACAGTAGCCATCCTCGCATAGGGAGAAGTGAGTGGAGAAGTCATCATCCTCTGAGGAACCGAGAAGTGAGAAATGAAGCTTGCTACGGAGGTCTTGGGTGTGAAATGAAGGATCGTAACTGAAAAGAGGTACCTGGGTCAGAGACAAAGCATGACAAGACTAGATGGCTCCAGTAATATATAAATAAAGAGCTCCTCAGTATGAGGACATGCTGTTGTGATCAAGTCCTGAAGCACTGAGATCTGAAAAGTCTCCCAGTAACCATAAACTCTCTCTGCCCTTAACCTCAGTGCTTTCTGGTGAACATCTCTCACCCTGCTCCATCTTTGGGCTCACTTCTACTTTGTGTTCTACCCTGCCTCCTCTGATTCTTCTCCCAATAACTTCTAAACATGTGCCCTCCTGAACTGGTCCATGGGGAACCAACCCTCGCGACACTAATTCTTGCAGGGTATATATGAGGGAGCACAAGGAAACAGTATTCAAGAACTGGTCTCACCAGAAATCGAATTCTGCCTAAAGTGGCTAATAACAGCAAGAATGAATAGAGAGGAGCAAACAGAGTTTAAGCTTTGAGAAGCCAAGTTTCTTGATTGTTATGATGTTGTTTCTACTGGATAGGTGTGGACAGAGGTTCAGGCATTGTCCTGCATCCCATTATTTTCTAAGGGCATTTCACCAAGGGGAGCTCAATAAGTCAATAGGAGCAGGA
>NW_010423717.1:58867-70238 GCF_000710305.1 Buceros rhinoceros silvestris
GGAATGTTTTTGGGAGGAGATCAGAAAGCGCCGAGAAACATATCCATGAGTGTCTGTCCAGGGTTGCTTAAATGATAATACACACTTGGCATCATTTCACTTGGTACCTTCTGGAAGATTAGTTTTGTAAAAAGAGATAATATATTCTGAAATTCTTTCATATGCAAACGACCAGAACAGAAGAGCACAGTTGCACTGGGAGGATAGATGGTGCAACACACGACCTGGAGAAACGGGACACAGTGTTTATTGAAACAGTAGTGTTAAGTGCTGGTCAGTAACATTTTTCATCAGACAGTTTTTTGAAAGAAACAATGAGATGTTATTCGCATTTTGAGATGACAGACCACTTTCAGGTTGGCATAAAGTCGTGAACTGGCTAATTACAATTTTTGTGATTGAAAGACTGTGTAATCTACGTTTGGAACCTAGTCTGTAAGAAAATCAGTTAGTTAACACAGAATATTAAAAAAACTTCATTTGGAGATTTGCCATTTTGGCCAATGCTTGGAACAAAATTTCTTATACACACTTGCTGTGTGAGAAATGACTCATGAACTTTATTCAGTAAGATCAAAGAAAGGAGCTGGAATTCAGACAAGCACGTGTTTATTTCTTTCCACAATTGTAAGAATCTGGTAGGCTTTTATTCCCCCAAACATCAAATAAAGTTATACCCTCTTTTTCTCTCAAAAAAGCTATTACAGAAGTTAGAACTGAAACTGAGATTTACCATGTGAGACCCATTCTCTCTGTTTTACTTTTTCTGAAAGAAGACTGTCTGTGTATGCTGACAGAAATCAATCCAGGGAAAAAGAAGCTGCCAGAGCCACAGCTGATACTGAAGTCAGCAGTACATTTTACGGGATCAATAAGCTGTTGTTAAATGAGAAGCAATTATTAATTGTCACTGTCAAAAGAAATAAACCATCAAATAAGGTTGGCTGCTGAATATGCTTAGCAATGGAAGGAAGATACTACAGATGAGATTGGCAGCCTATGAAGGCAAACCCAATAGCACACTGGGTGGTTACAAACTTCTTATTGAAACATCGCACCTCATGAGTAGTGGTGTTTAAGAAAACAATACTTAGGATTAAATGCTTCTTGTTGTACAATGCCTTCAAGTGCTGTTAATAGCTTTTCTCTCTCGTATTAGGCTAATTATACAAGCACCCTTTAATTTCTGTCCGGGATTAATTTTCTTCCAACTTTCTGAGCGTACAAATGGTTCAGGAGGATCTAACTGACATATTTTTAACTCTGCAAGGTATTTGAACCTTTGTTTTACAAGTAATTGTGATAAAGGCAACATTTTGTGTGTGTGTGTGTGTCCTAATTGCAGCTGAGTTTATTGTCCACCGGATCATTCCTGCATGCACAGAATTGAATAGGCTGGAGTCACAGCTTGTAGGTTACCAGCACTGAAACAATTTAGAACCTTTACTTGTTTTCATTATGAACATATCCAGGCTTGCCAGACTGATTCATTTTGCAGCACAGCTGTTTTAAACTTCCTAAAAGGATACAAGGCTGATCAGCTGGTATTTATTGGCTTCAGGGAATATGCCAGCAGTTCATACTTCTGATGCTTAAGAAAAAAGCCATGTTTGTTATTAAACAGTTTTGGAAAATTTTTTAAGTACATTTAAGAGGGTGACAAATAACTGTGTTTCCAGAGAATGAATTTTAAAGAAAATTGCCTTCGCTTTCCTGAAGGAATGCTTCTTTTGAAAAAATCAGATTCATAATGTTCTCAAAGAGCCAGCGCACCAAAAATGCTTTTGTTACATCACTGGATACTTGAGATTTCTTTTAAGTAGTTCCCAAAAAGAAAAGAGTGGATATACTTTCCCAGGTGGAACTCTTTTACTTCTGAAAGGTGAAGGAAGAGGGAGGGCAAAGCACAAAATACACTGTGTTCTGTAAGCCTGGAATTCCAAAAAGATTTTCAGGAATCCAGGCTGAACAGCTGTAACGTTCTGGAGCATCAGAGCTGTGGAGCAGGTGATGGAAGCAAAATCTGGGTAGTTAGAATGAGGTTTACTGTCTCTTTATCAATCTTTATCCTATGTCTTTCTCAAAAAGGCAACAGAAACTTCGGAGTCTCACTAAAAGTGCCCTCCCATTCTGTCGGTTCTGTTTTCTTTAACAGGCTGTGCCAATTTTCAACTATTCATGTGGTGAACTTCAAAAAAACCCCAAAGCAACTTGAAGAAAGTGCAAAGGATTTAACTGTTAGCCTCATGGCCCTGAATAGATGCTCAGATCAAATGTTAGACAATAAAGAGAAGTCATGACATACAAATGCAAAGGACGTGGGAATTGATTGTCTGTCCTGATTAAACCCCACCACCTGAGAGTGTTGGGTGTTTCGTAATGTCAAGCCCACGTGCTTTTCAGGACTTGTGCCTTCTATTCAAATGAAGAGAATACATTTCCTTTTTATCTTCCTCAGATTTTTTGTTTCATATTCAGCATCTTACAGAGTTAATCTTTTCACATAAGTTAAGAAGCGCAAGACCTTAATTATGTTGTTTTTCATAAGACCAGTAATATACAACAGAAACTCTGAAAACCCCATGGGACCTAATACATGCCTGTTTGATGAATAACTCAGACAATATGCCACTCTAGGACCAACGTGTAAATTATTTTTTCACAATATTGGAAACAGAAGAAGATATTTGTTAATGAAATCTTATAACAGTCTCTAAAATATAACACATGTCCCTTTCTTAGGGATATGCAGTCAAATTCAAATGACATCTCTGAGGACAGCATGCACTCTCAAGCGTGAGAAGCATATAGAGTATAGGAAAAAAACAGTTCAGTCCCAGAACAATGCTCCTGGGTGTATGCACACTTATTCCTACTCCTTGGAGGTTTTAATCTTATCCTCAGAAAACTCTGAGTAGTTCCTGTGGGACAACCACATTTGGCAGGGAGAAAGGGCAATATAATTCCTGAATTGCTATTAATAAGATGCTGCAATCTTTTTTCTATCTCAAAGAGAGCTAAAAGAAGTAAGGGTGTTCCCAAATCTTCATTCGTGAAGCAAAGCCATGATGACGAAAGTGGTAAAAAAGGGACTCTGATCCGGAGTCCTCTGTTCTAATCAGTATGAAGCTCCAGCCTCTTTCTTGGTGTTTTTTAAAGAAAACATTTGTGCTGCAGCACTGGGAAACCAACATGAATTTGCCTGTCTCCTAGTAGTGAGAGGCATGTGGTGTGCAGGGGGTGGGGATATAAATATATTATATTTTTCTCTTAATTGCTTGTTTTTAAAACATCTTGCTAGCATAATTTTAACATATTACCATACTTCTGAGTAGAAGGTTACCATTGGAATCTGCAGAAGGTCTCTGGTTATTTCAAATCTAAAAGGGTCAATGTCACAATTACTGGTTCACACCAAGTTCATTATGTAGTGATAACTGAAAAAATTTCTCCCCATTCCCCCATTCTCCCCCTTCCCCCTTTTTTTTTTTTCTCCTTATAGGACAAGTCACATATGTTTATGTTGCTCCAGACAAAACCAAAAAGATAAGTAAAAAACCCAGCCCTAAATGCTCTTCTCTCCTGGTTAAGATTGCTCAGCTTCAGTAAGCCCAACAGAAGAGTGGAATTTCTGTGATCATTTTTGGCAGGAAATTTTTGCGATTTTTTTCTAACCATGGGAAGCACTCTGTCTAGTGTCAAACTAAATACAGTTATCTGTTGTGTCTATGAAACCCTTGAACATTAAAGAATGATTTTTGTGTGGAGTAATTTAATTTCAAATGCAAAGAAGAAAAAATATCCTTTCCTGATTGAAATGTCCCATTTTATTTAGAATATTCAGTATCTTGAGTCAATGTTCCTCAGCGCAAAAGCATAAATCTTGAATTTAAATTAAAGTTATCCACATTTTTTTCCTCAAAACCAGTTACATTTTTTACCCCTATTCATACCTTTCTTTGGGCTTTTACAAAGAAAGCAAGAAACAGACTTCAAATTTTCACCTTTAACGTATTAATGGTCAGTTTTCTCCAATATTCCCATGCCAGCATTGTTTCTCTCTCTACTATTGAGCTTTTCATATTTTATGAGGAAGAGTCACATCCCTTTTCAGCCTTTGTTTTACTATGTTAAACAAACTTCTTACTCAGACATTACGTTTACTCCTTCCTGATTTATCCTAAACTACAGATTCTTTCATTATAGGCCTTGTAAAAATTTGTTCTGAGAAACCCTAGGATTTATAGCTTTTTCTAGCTTATGGTGCACTGGGAAGAAAATCGTGGTTTTCCTCCTATATGTTCTTATATGCTAATGACTTATTTGGTGTTGTGTAAGAATCTGGAAAACTAGTGATGTGAAACAGTGATTCATACAGATGCTCCCAGATATTCCTAATGTAATTATACTGAAGGTTATCACATCTCTTACCAGGTTTCATTGCCCTCCCTTTACCGGCAATGTCTTTTATCCCAGTAGCTGAAGGAACATTACCTATTATACGTGCTCAAACTTAATGCCTTAACAGTAGCAAAAAACTCCCCAGAGCAGCTCTCTCCCCACTCTTCAGAGAGCTCTAAAGCAAACTCTTTGAGCACAATTAAACTAAATGTCATGCTCTTCACTGTAGGCTTGAGCAAACCACAGAGGTTACAGTGCCCTGCATTTGACATATTGCTCAAAATTAGATCTGCCAATGTAACGAGGCACGGTGGAGAAACTGCACTGTGAGGCTTGCCTAACAATTCCCCCCCCAAACCCCAAATTTCCTAAAACCTAACAAATAGATTACTTATTATAATGATGATTTTTGTTGTGCTGATTTACCTAGGTTTTGTTGGGTATTTTGGGGTTGGTTTTTGTTTTTGTTTTTGTTTTTTTAAATTGCCTGAACATGCACCTTGACCTAATTCCTGGCTGTGCAGAAATGCTTAGAGGTTAAAAGAACCTAAAATAGATATTTGCCCAAAAGTATATCCATATTTTTCGCAGGCTCATTCAGAAAGTTTGTTTCAGAAATCTCAAAAGAAGAAACCCAAGCTCTTCTGTAATTACAGCAACAGTTTCTTTGCCCAGTTTGACTGGCTAAAGCATATTTCTCTCTAGAAATATGAGATCCCAAGTGATCATTTGCCTGATGTTAACTAAATGAAGATATTTGTTGCGTATACTGAGGATTCTTAAAAACAAACAGAAACAAACTACACTTTGGAGAAACCTGCTTAAGAATAAATACAGTTTTGTTTTGTTTCTGTGACAGTTATAAAAGTATTTTGACCTTGAACAGAAGATTAAATAAGTCTATAAAGGTCTACTTGATATATGATGCACATTGTGACGTGCTGAAGCCAGGGATGTAGTTTACAAGCTTGTTCTGGAGTTTTACAGCTTAGAGATAAAAAGTTTTTCAGAGAAAGAAGAAATCGGTGTTTTGGTAAGAAATCTGTGACATCTGTCCTTTATCTTGCAACCACACTAGAGAGAAAGCACACAATCTTATAATAAAACCTACAGGAGCAGTTAAAGTCTGTCTTTATCAGAAAATTTATTTGACAACCAGCAATAAGGATAGTTAAGTTTATATTTTGTTATTTCACTCTGCAAACATATGCTATATTTAATTAATATATTACCTTTCATAATTTTAATGTGGTTGTTTAAAAGGAGAAATCAAATTGAGGAGCAAGTATTTAATGGGCCTGGCTTTATCAGTGCATTTTATCTAATAGTTTACAATAATTTATATGACATTATGTGTCAGTAATTGGCATGGCATTTTAAAGAAAGACTTCACATCTGGCATAGGCTATACTGAGAACTGGAGTTTAATGTCAAGAAAGATGCAATAAACCAGAGAAAACTAAAAAGAGCCTTTCCCCCTTCTAATAAATCCAGACAGAGAGTCCTGGTTTTGTTCCAGTGACATCAGAGCACTGGACTGATACCAAGTCATTCTGAAAAATGCCTTTAAGAAACATCTCTCTGCAGACGCCAGATGTACGAATACAACTTATAAGAACACATTTTAATACAACAAATCAAACAAATAAGCAATTAAACATTTTCCCACAAGCTAGATCAGAACAACTTACATTGTGATTTGATTTATGGGCATGAATTGAAATTTCCTACAAAACAAGCCATTGTGTCTACTTTTACAAGCTAACGAGCAGCGCATGACTGTTCCTTCTATTTCTTAAGGGATATAAAAAGTCTCATTTAAAATACTTTGTTTATTGCATGTCACATTTCACTCCATGTGTGCTTATGCTGGGCTGTATCATATCAAGTTGACTTCTAACTGTGACATAAAACAGAGCAAGACAATAGGTCCATATCTACCAACTTCTCTCTTGAGTTATGTGCTTTCCCACTAGGTGTAAGTGTTAACTTATTTTAATCTGTGTCGGGAGGGCACTTCTTGGTGCATTTGTTAAGAGAGTCGGGCTATACTCACGCAGGTTCTGCTGGCTTCAATGTAAGGTCTGAGTCAGGTACCACCCCTAGTGCTCATGACCACACTCTACTGGAAGTTATCAACCTCTCATTTTCACATCCAGTTTGCTAACTAATCCATTTTAACCAAATATTTGAGTTAACAAAGACCCGTTGCTTAAACTAGTTTGTTTGATTTTTCTGAAACATTTTACAGGGTTTTCAAAAATGCAGTGTGGCTGAAAATGTTGGCTTTCTAAAGGGAAATAGGGATGGAAGGTAGTGTGTTGATGCTGCTGTAAACTGTGGAGGAAGGAGGTGTTTAAGAGATTGTGAATGCCCATGAGGTATACAAGTGCCTCAGAAATCCTATCACATGCACATTAACAGAAATTAAACACATTTAAACCTTTGTGTTCTGATGCAAATACTTCCTTCGGTGGGAATACAGTTAGATATTTAAATATTTTGGTGAAGAACGAAGAAGGTTCCTGGATAGACAAAATACATTGAACCAGCGTTATCCAGAAGTCTATGCAGCTGCCCACAGTTCAGAACATAAGGTGATAACACAGTACAAACATTTGTTCTCAAAATTGTCTTTAAACTTTTGATTTTATAAACAAAGGAAGATAAAAACCTCAAACCTTAGGAGACTAGTCAATAGGTGCAAATTTTTCCTTAACTGCATTTTTTTGTTGTTGTTGCTATTCAAGTGGCTGTTGTACTGGGGGATGGGGGTAGCTTGCAAGTCTTTTTAAGAAAGCGCTTGTGTGGGGGTGTGTAAATATTTTTACTACCGCAGACCCTGTTCCACATTTAACAATAAAATATGCCTTGTGCCTAAATCCATGGACATGCCTTTGAAATGGCAATGATATTACAGCAAAAACTAGCATGAATCAACTGCATTTTAAATACGAAAGTTATCATCAATGTATGGGATGCATATATCACTTGCAGTGTACATTCACTGTTTCACACTGGTAGAGAGCGTGTCTCACTTTTTTATTTTTCCCCATAAAATGTCTGTGTCAATTTGCAGTTCAAAAAAACCCACACTATTAGGATTCATTTCAGCTTGTCTTTATTTTTAGTCTTAAACTAAATGCCTTGTGACACAGAAAAACGAATTCCAGACATGAATTTTGTACACATATTTTTCTTATTTCCCATTCATATTTACTCTTTCTAGTAATAAACAGTTTTTCCTCTTGGAGGTTCATCAGTTCACAGGAGATTTTAAGCTGTTAAAGATAGGATGATGCATAGAAATTTCTAAATAAAGATGTCTTCTTCTTGACAGGGTCATACTGATCTTGTCAGAATACTCCCCCAAATGGCTGTCACTATTAGAGTAAGAGTATTCAGAATAATGACAACCATATTTCTAGTGGTTCATTATTACGATTTTGAAGGATAACCATCCTGTAATAAGTGTGGCCCATCAACACCGCTACCATGAAGACCAAAACCGATATTATGTGATCTTGCATAATTTTGCATAATCTTGCAAAATGTAGGATCTGGATTCTATTTTGTTCCCCCTTTCAAAACGAAACAAATTTGGAAAAAAAATTATTAATTTTTTCTCTATCTTTGCTACTACACGCATAATACTGTATTTTGTATCAAAGTCTGGGCAATCATAATTAAATTAGCATTTAAAAAAAAAGTCATTCTTTAGTAACTCAAGCCAACCCCAGCATGCGTACTATTTTTCCAAACCTAAAATGTTCACTGAATTCTTCCCATTCCAGCTTCTTCCAAACAAGAACAGCATTAACCAAAAATGTCCAAAGAACTGAGACTCTCAAGCTGTGAGTAGCTGAATAAAGAATTCTTCAAATGGGACGGGTAAGCTTAAATGTCCTTGAAACATATGGTGAAAGAGTTTCCACGATGTGCCTGATTCCAAACCAGTAAGGGAAGCTGTTCCACTGACTTCATTGTGTTTGAAACAGGTCCTATAAAAGGTGCTTAAAAAACACTTTTAAAATCAATGCCAACTAATGGATGTAGTGTGATCCGGTTTGTCCAAGAGCGTTAATTTGTACTCGACTGGACGACTGGTTTCACACAGTCGAGTGTTCCTATGAACATTCTGGGTTAGACCTTCAGCTGGCATGTTTCAGCATAATTCCATTAAGGTCTATATGTCTGTGACAATTTACATCTGGATCATACTTTTGGAACCTATATTCTAAATCTTTGGAGATTTTCTCATCATGCCTCACTGCATTTTTCTTGTTTGGTTTTTCAAGTATTGGATGAAGCAAAACACCATGTCTAGGAAAAGAGCCTGCACTTTCTATACGTAAAGAAAGACAATGGAAATTACTGGAGAGGCACTGCACATGGAGAAAATTTTGAGGAGAAATCTGGATATCAAATTTTCTCCAGTAAAATTCTTCATCCACTCAGAGGTGATTGTTAACAAACTTGTGGAAGCAGCCTTTACTGTATGGACTTTGACAAAACTATCAGCCACTCCCTTCTGATTAGTTTTGCCAAGACAGGATCAGAGTCAGCAATGTGTGAACCTCACATGAATATCAGATTGTCACAATGAGAGATAAAGTCCTTGTATTACAAAGCACAGCTTTTCTTGCCCCAGGTGGATGAGTTTCTGGGGTTTTTTTATTTAATGCAGCATTAATCAAAACATTGCCATGCTATGAAACACAATAAACATTCCTTTTCCCATTTCCAATTTAAAAAAAGGTCTAGACAAGAAATCAAAGCAGATTGTAACTTCTGGAAGCCAGTCCTTAACTTGTCCTAGGAAGAAGCATTCTCATAAATGCACATCTGCTTCATTCTTTAGAAGTTAGGAAGCAAAGGAGTAGTAAAAAGATCATGAGTTTGAAACCAAACAAAAATTCCTGCTTTCTTAGGTATTTAAAGCTCAAGTGCTAAAATTGGCTCAAACAAAAAGCATATTGCCATTGCTTATTACAGTTTCTTATAAAAATACAGAAGAGGGATGGAGATGGTACATTTACGGGATTTGTCACGTCTGCTGATGTCACCAGTTTGGTTGAGGTTTGGCAGAAAGCCCTTAGTGTTCAATAACTACTACAAGATTTAGAGTCAATTCCACAGGAAGATGCAAGATCAGCGCTGCAGACATGCGTGATAAATCACCTTCAGCATTAACAGTTTAAAATGCATTTGCTGAAAATTCTCTTAGATACAGGTTCAGAAAACTTGTGACCAAATTGTACGTGTTTGACTATCACTCACTCAAAAAGGTGCTTGACTTCTTCTGATAAACATCTATAAATGTATTTTCTCTCCTACTGTCTTAATACTAAGCATGTTAAGTAGATCACTTTTGAGCTAATTATTTACAGAGACCTTTAGTTTTCTGTCTGGAACAAATTATTACAGTCATTAATTTATGCGTATTTTAAGCTGCCAAAAATGTAATCATGACACCGATTAAAGTGTTCCTTAAAGCAATTTGCTTAAACAACATGGAGAATTGGTAAGTGTTGGGATTTATTTGTATTTCATGAATCATTTGCAAGTGAGAAATCACACAGGAAATAGTTTAAACTAGAAACTTACAAAATATTTTAAAATAAAAAATACTTTAATGAAAAATAAAATATACTTGCTGGGAGCCACAGTGTAGCAGATGTCCCCTGTCACTCTGTGCAATGACCCTTCTCATCCCCTTAGACAGTTGGTCACTCCTATACCCGCTGCTCCAAGAAGGATGCCTGCTTTCCCCTCCACTGGGTGAAGAAGTGCTGTAGGCTGGGCTTACCCGGTGTTTGACACCATATTTCATGGCATATTAGTTCTTCAACAGTGAAGATGAAAATTAGCACTGAAAATACAGGGTGTACACACACTACGAAGAAATAGAAAAGGAGTAAGGGGGTTTAGAAAAGCAGTTTTTCCGAATGATTATATAGCAAAAGGGAACTTAAGTGCACCGTTAACATTGGTCAAGGAGACTCCTCCTCCCATACACAGCGATGTGATCACAGAGACCCCAGTCACGACAGGGCAGCAAAAGCTCCAGTGCCGGTGAGACGAGGCAGCGGTGCTGACTCACGGTGTTATGGTGGATGATATTTCCCAAGCAGGCTGCTGGTGTGATAGGTATTTTCAGAAGCTTAAGTAAGATTACAGCAAGTGGTATAATTGTGTCTTAGAGTACTGTGCTTTTCACTCAGTAAATTTGTTTCTTAATTGCTTTCCAAACACAGAAACTTTACTTAGTGCTGTCAATGCCTGTGTCTACAAGGATGTGGCCTACATCTCCAAAGCTCACCATTGTAAAAAAAATGTAAATATCTGTAATAGTCTCTCTTTTCTAAATTCCCTTATTTGTAAAGGAATCATGGTATTTCAATTTGTTGTAAAGGAATCATGGTATTTCAATTTATTGTAAAGGAATCATGATATTTCAATTTATTGTTCACTTAGAGTTATAGAAATTAAGATTCTTTTGTAAACCTTCTCCAAACCCTGCACACCAAGCCTGACAAGACACTTCAATGTGTCCTGGCTTACACATCTGATCAACACTTCCATTGTAAACCTGTCTGCGCTGAAATCACAAGTTACTGTGACCTCAATCCTTATTATTAAATGCAGTTTTGATATAAAACTCTGGCCAGTAGCCAATTCTAATCCGCAGGTGGTTTTTTCCTTTTGAAAAAACTTTTCTCTTTTTTTACCATTGCTTTCTACGTTCGTAAAAATGGTTCTCAGCAGCTAAATGAGGACGAAAAAAATCACAAAACACTGAAAAGAGAGGGAAAGGCAGACAAAGATGAGCTCTGGAAACTTTATAGAAGTTAATCTGGGAATTCTTGAAGGTGTGTGAGGCAGGTGAAGAGCTGGAATAAAACATGGTGTTATCTATTTTTTGTTGTTTGGGTGCTTGGTTTTTTGTTTGTTGGGTATTTTTTCCCTA
>NW_010423717.1:70416-77761 GCF_000710305.1 Buceros rhinoceros silvestris
TCAAGCAGAAGGTGTCTAGGGTAGATGTAGGAAACGGTTCAATTGCTTCTGCTCAGTGCTTAGCCTTCCAGGGACTTAGACTGTGACTTCCTGCAACTCAAAATTGCCATGGATGAGGCAATTCAGGTGTAGATATACGGTGAATCATTGGTATGGAAATGCAACCGTTGTCACTCAGCCCCACGGACCTGATTTTCAACCTGCTAGTTCTTTCATGTCCTTGTGGAGTTGCACTAACAAATATCCCTGCCCACATCCAGCAGTGCAAACACTTGCACCCACACTTGACGGGCTGTTCAACACCACCAGTACGCAAGTGGGAGGTCTGGCATTCAAACATTTGCTACGATAATCAACTCACATAACACCACATGTTTGTGCAGGTGTTGGAGTCAGTCGAATCTGGAGCCGTATACACATGAAGGAACGGTTTTGTACACACATACCTTCAAAGGCAAAGAAAAGACTTGGATTCAAACACAGTTCTTACTACTTCAGCGCTAACATAATATAATTTACTTACATAAACTTAATTGATGGCATCGGCTGGGAATGGAAAGACATAAAACAATTGCAAAACATTTTGAAAGGTCTTATAATGCATGCTGGCTAGAAACAGTAATGTGCATTTTAGATTACAAAGCAGTCTGCCTTTTTTCATCTCTCTGTATACTTTGGGACTAAATAAACTCACAAGTCCATTAGATGCAGTTACTACAGGCCACTTAAAAGAGTGAACAAAATCACTCTGAAGCTGAGACAAGTCAAGGCACTGCTCATTTCTTACGGATTTACCTAGTATGGACTCCTTCGTGAACACTGGTTACTGTGTGTGTTTTCTGAACTCTACATAGTAACGGGCAGTGCTGCCTATAATAATAATAGCTTTGGTCTACAAACGAAACTTCTTGAAAGGAAATAATGATTTCCAGTGCTGGAAATGAGCTCTGAGCAAAAGTTTGTTTTCAAAAGGAATGGTAGTTCCAGTCACACGTCCACCTTATTGTAAATACCAGCCCCACCAAATCCAAACTCTAAATTGCCTTGCATTTCTTTAGCAAATAGAGATGAGGGTCCAGATGAAAATGGAATGCAGATCTGGATATCGATGTCATGGTTTTCACTTATGTCGACTTCTAAAAGAAGTTTTCCCTGTATTTCTTAAAGTTTTCCCTGTATTTATGTAACCAGTTGGTGGGTACTAGCCCGTGTGGAAGGTGTACTCCTGCCAAACCAAATGACCCAAAAGACTCTTTGCTCTCTTCTCCCACTGCATGTTCAACTTCAGTGTAGCTCCAGTGATTTTGAGGAAACTCTCTTCTACAGGGAGAACAATCCAACTATAAGCAATCAATCACCTCAGACACTTATGTGTGTATTTAGAAAGATGTGTGTGAGCATGTGTATGTGTGTGCATGCATTTTACATACACATGTATGTACTCCTCTGAGAAACTCCTGTAAGCTTTCCCTGTGTGCAATAGAGCCAGTGTCAGCCAGCTTCAAGACAGACCCACTGCTGGCCAACATACATAGAGAAATGCAAAAATTGGAGAGATTGAGAAGGAAAAGACAGGACAGGAGAATTGGCAAGCCGTTTGTTGCTTCCTAGGAACTGTACAGCTTGTAATTAGTAAGAAGGAAAAGGCTGAGAAACCTAGGTGTCAGGAAGAGGCAAGTCTCTATGTGATGATTATCAATAAAAAACTTCTTAATGAACATGCTTTTATTATTAGAGAGGACTTCTATTACTACGTATGTCACTCTGAAAGTAACGACTCCTATTTATTTGGAAACTACAACAGCTGCAAAGAGCACAACGACACCATTTGATAGAGTAAATCCTCAGTTAGAAACCCCCTATTTTTTGACATAGACACCACCACTGGTTGTGCATTTTCACCAGCAATGAATGGCCTGTGGACCGTGTTTGTTGGTGTATTTTTCTAGCAGACATTGGAACTACGAAAATATGCTACTTTCCCTGGGTAACTTAGCGGCCCGAAACCAGCTGCAGTGTTATCGTGTGGGAAATTATATCTTTACTGGCTTTGTTTGTTAATTCTAACCAAAATACCCACCAAGTGGGGACTAACCCCTTTTAACCAATTATAGTGCCTTAAGACGTGTGCTGTCTGTGTAACAGAGTCACTATCCAATCACCATGTAGTTAGTCGAGTGGACAAGAGTCTATAAATTGGGATGTAATGTAAATAATAAACGGGTCTCACTGCACACCACATTGGCGTTGGGAGTGATTTGTCCCAGCTCCGGCTACAAGCTCCGTTACGTGTCGCGACAGTGTTCATTGAAAAATCTGCACCAGTGGAGGTGACCCACTGTCCCAGTCACCACTGCTGGAAAGCGCCACCCATCGCCTCACTGTGCTGTCACCCACTGTTTGGTATGTGTAAAAGTTCAGCAGCGTCAATGAATGTCAATGGGTGCCGTTTTTTCCACACGAAGGAATTCAGTGACACCCCTTTGCTTCATACACTCTCCCATGTCAGGCGCCATTCTGTCACAGTCCCTCTGCTGCTGTCTGTCTCGCAGCAACAAAATTTAACTCGATACTAATGGGAAGGTTCAACCTCTGCTGCCAGACCACCAACATCTGCCTCTGACATCGTGGGCCAATAAAACAAAATAGGAAATGTTACTTTCAGTGCAGCTCTCTAGGCTCCCTTCAGATAAATAAGCAAAACTACATCAAAACAATTTCTTTTGTACCATCCACCCAAGGGCCAGACCAGCCACTTTCTCAACACACAGAAGGACTGCGACTATCCAGTGCAGCTTTCCGTGTAACAAATCAGATTACCGAGACTCAGCTTGAATGATCTGAATCCCTTCAGAAAGGCCTGTGAATGAGGACTGAATTTCAGTGCAGGTAACACTCAAGAGGACTGAAGAAAACAATTTTATGTCTTACAGGTGAAAAGGAAGAATAAAGAGCTGGGAATTACAGCATAGTCAGCCTAATGACAGTAACTAACAAGATAATGAAAGAAGTAATTAAATAATCAATTTGTAAATTGATTGGCCAGGGGAAAACAGCAGACTTACATTTGTCAAGAGCGTATAATCTTTGTTTATTTTAAGCTCCTTCTTTGAAAGAGAGGGACCCATCAGATAAAGAAGTTAAGAGACATCAGATACCTTGACTTTAGTAAGACTTTTGACACTCTTTTTTGACATTCTGTGAAGAAATTTAAAGCATACAGCCTGTAATAAATTACTACAAGATATACGTAGAGCTGATCGGAGACAGTACTTAAAGATAATCATCAGTTATTCAAGGCAAACTAGGAGAATATCCTATTAAAGGAGGATGAACAGTACATGCATGAAAACAGTTTTCTGGAGATCAATGTGAGATGAAAATTTTATTATAATTCAAAAAAGAATTTTGACAATGGGAAAAATGCTGAAGCGCTTTGTTTTATCACTTTCTAGATTAAATGTTTTGCTGAAATAGTTGCATCTACATTTTCTAAAATCACTTTCACATTTGAAAAATTAATATAAATATGAATTAAAAGATTATAAAATGTCAAAGAGTCTAAACCAAAATAAGTCATGTCATGTTGCATTTCTATCACCCAAACAAAAATATTTTCCCCAATTGTTTTTATAACAAGCCTTATGATCAGTTGCTTTCATATTCCCAAGAGAAACAGAAGAAATAATCAGTTTAGCTTGTAGCGAGCAAGAGTTGGATTGAATAGTAAAGAGGCCTTTGTAACTATAAAGAGAGCTAAGCACTGGAACAAGGCAGCTAAAAATGTCATTGGTGTTTTCTGAAAGGTAGATCAGAAAACAAACAGTCAATGGGGATCGTCTTTCTTTAAGTGAAAGCATAAATCTAGTGACATCTCGAGATCCTCTTGTCCAATCTGGCACCCCTGCTTAGTCTTTAGCTTCCTTGACAGTGAATGCAGTGGTGTCAAAGTTATGCTGTCACCATCTGCTCCAGGGCTATCAGGATCAGAAGATAGGCTTCATAATATTGAGTCTACATCCTTAAGGTCAAGATCATCATCTGCTTTTCAGTCACTACAAAAAACTATAGATACCTGGTGCAATATAACATTTAAAATTAATCCAGCTCTGTTAGGTACAGAGATGAAGGTGTCCAACGTGGGTCTCTTGACAGGGCAGGAATTTAAAAAGCCAGTATCCTGAGAGACCTCACGTTCAGTCAAATGTTAAAAAGGTTGTTCTGATCAACAGTGTTGAGTTTCTCTCTGTACCCTAGAAACCTCTTCTGTAAACATCCATAGCATAAAGCTATGGATGCAATAGCTCAGAACTTCTATATACAGGATATCTGTTCATTGAAGCTGGGATACTTTTTTTCCCCCCCAAAGTACTCTGTTTTAGTAAATAGAAAATGTTTCATGGAGACATAGTTGGACAAAGAGCTGTGTCAGAACTGAAGAGTGGAGAGAGAGAATATAAGAGACCATAGCTTTGTGGTTATGGTGTGATATACAATAAAAAGTATCAAGTTCAGGTTGACTTGGTGTGCTGTGGAGGGAACTGGGATTTTCAGAAATCAGACAGAGTTAGGATTTGAACAATCAAGCTGCAGGGTACAGTTACAGCTAGAAGCATCAGTTTCAAAGATTTGGGTGGTTTTGGCCTACAGTGAAACAAAATACAGAACCTGTTAAAAGTTGTTGAAATTTAAATTCTATATTTGTGATCAGTAACTTGTGGAAGACTACACTTCTACATAGAGGAAAACCTCCCTTCCCTCCTTCAAAAAGAAAAATGATCTACCATCTTTGCTTGACTCCAGCTGCCCCTGTCTAGTCTCATTTTTTGAATTCCTAAAAGGTATTTGACTGAATGAGATCAAGAAATTAGATCAAGAAGAAATTAGGGGGAGCCATATTATGTGTCTGAGTAACTTGGCAAAGAGTTCGCAGCTAATTGAGATATTTTACTGGCTAAGATGCCCTGGCCTCTTGCCCAGTCATCAGACCCCTTGGAATAAGCAGTAAGATCATTAGTGTTCAGGTTTAATACCATCTGACCTTTGAACTCCTCTTTTTCTGAGAGCAGAAAGAATCGCCTTGTCCCTGTAGCATGGGAGAGTGACACTTTAATTCTGCTGTTTTCCCTTTCCTCACCTTTTGCCATGCACTTCTTTCTCTTTCTTTCTTTTTTCTTTTTTCACAGATGACTGATTGATCTGTAAATGGCAATTAAATAATTTTTTTAACAACTTCAGTGGATTTCTGGGCTTACTTGTTGCCTTCATGTATGTATTGCAGGTGCTCCAGATTTAAATGCCCTATGATCTATTATAACTTTTTTCTTTTCCTGGTCTTAGGTATGAGTTGGGATTATAAATATCAACCCTATATGCATATACAAGTCATATGTGTGGATCTATATGCCACTGGGTATGATCATTCTTTCTTTAACCTTTTCTTCCCCATATGTCTATCAATAATACTTTTCAGTATTTGTTTCTTCCTCTTTGTTATGCTGACTGTGATACTGTGTGTACTGTTCAGAGATTCTGATAAGAATATTAGAAGGCACTAAGAAAATCACTAAGTTCAATATAAAGATACAGCTCTTTTTAGTTTTTTAGATTTTTTTTATTTAATAAAACCCTACTGGTTTCTTAACCAGGGATTCTTCTTTGACGACGACTCCTTCTGACTTAGAAAACCACATTCCTCCATCACAATTAGATCTGAGCAGCATAAAGAGCAATGAGGTTTGTGTGCTGCTTCTTTTTATGTCCACTGACACCCCAAATATCATTCTCCTCCTTCCACAGAGAATCCTGAGCTAAGGAATTCAGCACACACATTCTATACAGCCTGAAGTAGCAGCATGGAGTAGTCATCATTGTTTAGCCTACAGCCAGATTTTGTGCTGTACCTGTCCTGCACGATATTTCAGCCAGTAGAGCCTTCCTGGTTAGTGTGGGTTTAGTAACTTCAGTTGTCTCCATAGTGACTTTGACAAGCTCATTTTTTTTGGCAAACAGGAAATTACTTTTTGGGGTTTATTTATCCAGCTCAATGACTCCTGAATGCTTGTTTCTGCATAATAGGTGAGATTCAACATGACACTCAGCTTGAGATGGACTTGAGCCCTTACTGGTAATGTGCATGCAGCCCCCCAGACCCTCTTCAGAGGTGACTGGTTGGTCCATGGAGTTATTATTTAGGCAAGACAGCTAACATCATTGTTTTCTTCTGACATGCTCGTGAAAAGAGGTATTAGCAACGGTATCTGTAGGAAGCCTTCTCCAGAAGACGATGTTGGATCAAAGCCTGCAGGGGAGGTAGCAGAGGAGCACGTAGTTTGTAGATACTGATCAAGCTTGGTTGCTGAACCTGCAATCTCTGCCTGCCAGCACTGCAACATTGTTGGCATGTGCAGGGGCAAAATCTCTAATGTTAATCTTTTGAGGAACACTAAACAGGGAAGTGACAAAAGTGATGAAAGGTTACCTACCTATACTTCTTTATAACCCACTTAATGTTAACTTATGACCCACCTGTGTTGCCTCCGGCCCTTGGTAGCTAGAGACAGTATCAAACTACAGACTTCCAAGAAAGGGAGTGGTTGCTTATAGTATTTACAGATTGTTTGATATGTACCCTCAGAGCATTCACAGATTATATCAAACTGGGGGAAATGGTCAATGCACAGGTGGGCAGGTCTGCGCTTCAGAGTAACCTCGACTAGCATGGAGAAACAGGCTGACAGGAATCTCATTCAATTCAACACCAGGAAATGCAAAGTCCTGCAGCTGCAGAGGAATAACTTGATATGACAGTGCAGTCTGGGAGCATGCAGAAAAGCCTAGTGGGCAAGAAGCTGACCGTGAGCCAGCAATGCACCCTTTTGGCAAAGGTGGCCAACAGCATCTCTGGCTGTATTAGGAAGAGCATCACTCGCAAGCAAAGGAAAGCGATCCTTCCCCTGTACTAAGCACTGGTAAAACACATTTGGAGTACTGGGTCCAGTTCTGGGCTCCCCAGTACAAAAGTGACATGGAAATACTGGAAAGAATCCAGAGAAGGGCTTTAAAGATGTTTAAGGGACTGGATCGAGCACCTGATATATGAAGAGACGTTGAGAGAGATGGGATTGTTTAAACTGGAGAAGAGAAGGCTCTTATGGATCTGATCAACATGCACGAGTACCCAATGTAGGGTGGTAAAGAAGATGAAGAGATATTCTTAGTAGCACCCAAAGGTAAAGAGGCAGTTAGCACAAACAAAAATACAAGAAATTTCGTTTAAACATTATGAAAAACTTCTTTAGTACACAGATGATCAAACACTAGAACAGGTGGCCAAGAAAGAGTG
>NW_010423717.1:77905-92929 GCF_000710305.1 Buceros rhinoceros silvestris
GTGTGGCATCTCCATCCTCAGAGTTATTCAAATCCTGACTGGACATGGCCTGACAAACCTGTTCTAGGTGACCTTGCTCTGAGCAGGTGCTTTGACTAGACCATCTCCAGAAGTGTCTTACTATCTCAGTCATTCTCTGGTCATGTGATTCTGATTCAAGCGTCTCAGTATGCAAAAAATTCCACTAAAATAGTGGAGCAAGATGATTAGGAGGCTAGAGCACATGACATACAGGAAGGAGCTGAGAGCTAGGTTAGTTCAAACTTAGGAAAAAGACACTCAAGGCAGATCTTCTTGCTGTCTTCCACTGGGAAAGTGTGAGACATGATGGACTCAAACTCAACTCAGAGGTGCACAGTGAAAAGATGAGAAGCAGTGGACACAAACTGCAGCAAAGGAAATCACATTTAGATACTAGAAGAAAAAAAAATAATTATGAGGGTGCTCAAACATCTATTCGAACCATGTCCAGTGAGGTTCTGGAATCTGTCATTGCAAATATTCAAAAGTTGACTGGACGAGGCCCTGAGCAATCTCACGTACCTTGCTTTCATTGAGAGATTCAGTCAGGTGGTTTCACAGGTTCCTTCCAGTCAAAATTATTCTATGATTCTGTGTTGTTATGACAGTAGATGAAGCAGTGTGTCTTTATCTTTGCTCAGAACTTATTGCAGGTGAGAAGCTCCTGGGAGGTCTTAAGACTTGGACTTATTCCTCTCTAACCTCCTTTCTTATATCTCAGTCAACACACAGGACGAGACAGAGAGTGTAGTTCTGTCTCTGATTTTTGCGTAACATTTTTTTTTCCTTTTTCAGTTCATAGTGATGTAATTGGAGACAGCTTCACTTTAGAATTAGTTGTACCTTGATAATCAGGTTTTTTACCTTGTAAGATGGTGTTTCTTTCAGATTTCTATATGTTTTCTTGGCTTTTATCAGTAAAAAATGTCAATATTGTATACTAAAAGGATTCAAATTGAGTTGTTTAAACATGTACCAGAGGGAAGACCTGTGTGAAAAAGTTCATTTGTTCTATCTTTTGTCAAGAAAGAAATATCCATCATTCTGATAAGCAGAATATACAATTTTGGATATCCAAAGGGTTGCTAAAACATCACAGATCACACCCCTACTGCAATCACTAGGAATGTAAAGGTGGTACCCAAACTTCATAAATAAGCCATGGATGACTTAACATGTATGTATTTAAAGCACTACCATCCCTCTTGTCTGTGAATACAGCTTCACGTGTTCTAATAAAGACTGGGAGTGTTGCACAATGGTCAGACCAACAGCTCACCGGTATTTCTGCTGGGGAGACGGTCTTCGTTTCCAAAACAGGATGACATCGTGCACATTTCCTATTGGGGACAGCCCCTGTTGTGTTCCGACTTCAAAGGATATTGGACAGGGAAAATGCTAGCAGAAAGAGGACAGTTTTGTGTCTCAGAAGAATTTAATATTTCATGTCCATAAATGATACCATTTTAATGCAAGGAAGCATTTCTGGGCACACTAACACTTAGTGTAGATTGTTCCTGTGTTCTTGAGTTCAGGACCATCAGGAACAACCTGATGTCCATCCATTCTCCTGCAGCAGCAAACACTAAAAAGAAGAACATTTCAGTATTATCTGCTTGACTTTCCTATTTGAAATAAATAGGCCAGATGAGCTCAGTGTCTGCCTCTCATTGCCTGTACCTAGTGAAAAGCAGCAAAACCTTGGATATATAATGTATTATTTATTATCTTAAATTTTAGATTCAAAATTTAGTCACATACGGAGTAACTACTGAAGAAAAAATCAGAAGTTTGAGCAGAGCCAAGAGTTGACCCAGTATCTGTTGAGTTTGAATCAAGATTGTCTGGGTTAAAATAGGTAAAGATAGCAGAGTAGCTCCGTGGACCAGACAAGAACTTCCTAGTTCAGTGCCTGAACAGCATACCACTTTCCTAGCACAGCTCTTTTGTAGAGATAACATCTAGATGAGCTGACAATGTGTAGCAGTCCCAGGCAGCCCTTGTTCCAGGAGAGCTTCATTGTTCTGGAGTGATGCTGCATAGCTTTAGAACAAAAAACATAAAAGCTGAAAACATATAAGCATGTCAGATGAGGTTGTTTGGGAGCAGGTAGGAAGGGGAAGATCGGTGTAGTAAGAGTTTGCTTATCAGTCTTGTGGCAGAGTAGTAAGTGCAGAAACAAGTATTGGCAAGTAAAGAGGTATCAGCTTCTACTGAGGAATGGAGAAGGTGCAATTTCTGCATAAAGAAGAACCTGAGGCGTGCTGGAGTCTTTCATGAAAACCATAGAGTTGAAGATTTCAAACTACTTCAAAGCACTCTCCACAAAAGCGAAAGGCATATCTTCTACTTCACCTGTTTCAAAGGAGGAGTGAACCATTCTCTGCCTTCCCAGTGGCTGGGGCAAGAGGATAGACACTCGGTTATACCACAGCGTAACCTTTTCACTACTTCCTAAAGAAGTTGTTTCACTGTAAAAAAATCAGCTGCATTGGTAGGAGACAGGCTCCAAAACCCAACACTCCTGATCACAGAGTAGGAAGAAGTAAGAACAAATAGGTTATATTACATCATGTTTAACTCTAGTGAGGAGCAACCCTAATGCTAACAAACTTCAATCCCAATTAACTGACATTTCCTGCTAAAAATCATTCTGTGAACTGTCATACACACTGAAATCCACTGTGTCCTACAGAAACTGGAAATAGAGATTTGTTAGAGAAAAGGACAAGTTTTCAGTTCCAGTTTGTCTTACTGCTGAGTCGTGAAAACCCCCGAAGATCTTACACCTTTATAACAGTGTGGCATAGGCATTTGAAAAAATAGGGTGCTTTGTTATTTGAATGTTATTTAGCAAAGGTGATTAATTTCACATAACTTTCAACTAGTTAGTAAGGAATGTGTACCTCCAGGCACCCGCTTTCTGAGCTGGGATATATCTGTACTACTCTCTAATGCCAAGGGTTGACTTCAAGGATTGACTAAAATATAAAATTTCTGTTCTAAATATCAAAAAGTGAAAACTTTATGGGACTGTGTCAGCTCCATCACTTTCTGCAACACAAAACTTACATTCAAAAAAGGGATTTCTTAACCCTGAGATATTAAAGGTTCTAAAAAGAAACACTAGAAAAAGAGTATGTTAAAAGATCATTGTGTTAATCAGTAAAAAAAGGTATCGATTAAGAACGTGTTCTACTAACCAATATGCTTTCCACTATTTAAACTATCTGTTTACATTTTGTGTCTGTCTGGACAATAAAACCACTTTTCTCCCATTTCTATTTAGTGTTGATCTCTCACTTCCTGACTCTTGCCAGGAACTCAACATTGTTATCTTCGGTTTCACTGCTCTGCATGAGATGTTTAAACAAAAAACCACAATATTTTTATTGAAACTTTTTATAAAACCAGAAATGAAAACTCTTCTGCGTTGAAGAGTTTTTTAAGGCACTGTGCTACGCCGTTTCCGGGTAAAGCCCTAAGACACATTGAAATTGTTTTTTATAGGTGTGATGTATATAGAGTCACTTTATAATTTACTTTTTGAGTACACAAAGTGCACTGCCCAGTGTACTGATCCGCTGGAGTTCAGGCCTTAAATATTTCAATCAAATTATTCCAGTTACGTTACTCCTTGTGATTTATTAATGTATGAATTTAATAACTAAAGCTGATATTCACCTCCAAATCATATGGAAGTCATAAAAAACCCAAATGAACTATTGCATATTGTCATACTAAGAAGCAGATTTACTATCATTCCAAACAATTGTTTCCGTTCAAATTTCACCCACATACAGCTACAAATACAAGGTAAGGGACTGAGAGTAGAGTATACTTTATCTGTTCTGAATAATTTACTTATAATTTTTTTGGTCCCACATGAGAAATATGTTTTTGCATCACTGAGTTGTCAGAGTGAATTGAGAAAGAAGTCCCTTTCCAGAGTGAATAAATTTCTGTTGTTCAGACAGACAACAAACCATTCAACCATTGAACTGCCTGATCTCCTTTTAAAGATTAGATGGAAAAAATTCTAACTGCATGTTGCCTGTGTGTTGCAAGATGAATAGATACACTTTTGGCATTTAAAATTTGTCCACTGATAGCCAAGTGTTCCGCAATGGAATCTTAGCTATTTCAATTTTCAAATCTTTGTTTGCACTGAACTGTATTCATGCTCAGTCTAACAAATCAGATGAGCGTTCTGTGCAGGATACATAATTTTGTCTGATCTTTTGTAATGTGCTTGCAGGAAATGTCCTGTTAGCGAACAATAAAAGAAAGATATTTGGCTGAATAAGGAACAATAGGGTAACTGTGGGAAATAGGAAAGTTCTACCAGAGTTGTAGGGGAGCTATAATGTGAACATAAGGAAGAGAATTAATCTTGAGTTTTAACCTGCCATGCTTTTCTTCTCATAGACAGATGCTCCCAAAGAAGCAAAGATCTACACACATCAGTGACACTGTTTTGTTAGAGGTGCTTTAATCAACATAATTGGCTAAAGTTCTCCAGACTCCAGACCTCTAGATGCAATTTCACATTCAGAATTTGATAGTTTCTTTTCAATTTTTACATTTTTTTATCAGAAATACTCTCTACCACAAAACAATCTGTCTATTCTCAGGTGCCAAAATGATGAAATTTTGTCTAACAATTTAAACATTTTGTTTTGCTGTGTTATATTCTTTCTGCTTTTTAAATATTTTTTAAATAATGAGGGTTCCATTTCACAGTGTTCTTCAAGTGATCTGATTCCTAGAGATGATGAGTCATAAAAAATGCCAGTGAACTAAAAAAGGTACTCACATTACTTACCTGCTGAATATAATACTCAGCAATATTTCTGAGTAAAATATGTCATCGGTTATGATTTTCTGGCCTATAAAAATGAGAACATTTTGAAAAGCATATTTCAGCAGTGATACTTTTCACAGATGCTTAAAATGACAAATCACAATTTTAGAAGAACAAAAGGTTCTTAAAACAACAATTTTCTGAATTTGATATAATGCATAAAATCATAAGACAAGTACTTCTCCATGGGTAAAATTTTGTTTTTCCAGAAGTAACTAATAAAAATGTTTTACCAATGAAGGTAATATTTTAATGAGGAGATACATGATTAGATGTTAGATAAGATTCCACTACAAAGACAAATTTTAACTCCTCCTGATCTCAGTGATGTTCTAGTTCAGAATCATGATTTGGTTTGCTTGGGATGATTTCTATAAATGCCATCTTTACAGACTGGTCCAGAGGGCACTGATTCTAATGTGAAGACTCTTGTTGACTTCCAACAACGAAGAGAAACATCAGGCTGGTGGAGCTATTCTCTTAATCTTTTCTGTCATTCCAGCAAATTAGAAAAGCTGAGCAAGTTCTGGAGTTGGAGATGAGCTGCACCCTATTACTTTTGGAGAGTTCATAGACACTTTATAATGACAACCAACTTTATCCATGCAGACCAGAAAGCAAAACATGGTCAGAGCAGAAAACCGTATTCTTTAAACTCTTTATTCATCTTGTAAAGCTGAGCCACTGTTGTCCCCTTGCACAGCAGCAGTAATAACAAGAGGTATTAAATTCAGCTCTATGTTATGCATTATCATGTATTACTGAGCCTGTAGTTTAGTCATTATGATACCAGAGTGTTATTACATATCTTGGATCTTTGTGCTGAGTCCTGAATCAGGACACAGGCAGTGAAAACATAAAAGCCAACTTTCCCACGCTCTACATAAGCTATTGTTATAAAAACAATCGGTTGGCAACACTAATATCTGGAATAAAATATGTTGGATTCTTTGAACACCTGCAGAGCTATGAGGAGAAAGGAGATCTGTTGATTTCTTTTTGTTGTTGAAAATCCCCATGGAATCCTTCTAGTGCTACTTGTTACCCTAGTCATGCAAATGGTCACCAAACCAGGAGATGGGTTGTCTTTCTGCAGATATTGCATGTTAGTGATCACCAATCAGAAAAAGGCAGATTGATCCATTCGTACTTCAAAAAGATTATTTGTTTAGATATCTGGCCGGAAAGAATACATAATTAATGTTGTTAAATCTAATGTATCAGGTTACATGATATAGCTGAAGTAGTTTAGGGCTTACTCATAACAGCATCCATCTCACAGCTAGCAAATGTGAATGTCGATTCATTGTATACACATATTCAAGCAATAATTGTTATCACATTGCCATTAGCTTCTTTCCACTAGGTGTTGCATGGCTTCCCATCATTCCATGCCCAGTTTCAAGTGATGCATGCTGTAATTCTGTGATGCTGTATCATCATTTATCACCTGGGGCACAAACAAACACTAAAATCTTTCACTGAGAATGCAGTTAGTGACTAAAGCCAGCTGTGTACTTTTCACAGCAGTTTGCTGTGATTTGAGACAATATATTCCCACTCAGAAACCAGTACCTCTAAAGGAAAACTGCAGTTGCCATAATTCTGATCGACTCCTGCTTGAAAACCTGGACTTTTTCCCACAAAGATCTACAAGGTCCATGATTTAGAAAAGAACAGCAAGTCTCGATTCTAGAAAAAAATGCCAATGAGTTCTTTATTGGTTTAACAACTATTTAAGAACCAATTTTTCTGCATAAGTTAATGACAAACCATATTACTGTAACAGGAATGAATCACGAAAAAAGTGTTTTCATCACTTAGAATTAATGAGATTTACTCCCTTTAATTGTAACAAAACAGTTTTTGTGTTCTGCAAACTGTGGTAGAGGTGATTGTTTATTTACATGGTGTGAATGCACAGAGCATTTTTATACACATATGTGTTTTAAAGAAAATATTTCCATCTGATGATCTTGAAATTTCTTTGAGTTCTTTCTCCACTAGAAAAATGAAATAAATTTTAAAACAAAGAAACAAAAACTCCCAAGCTAACTATCTAGTGAGAGACTAGCAACTATATTTTGTAGTTTGGATAAATAATCCTTTCACATAAACTGTGACAACGAAATGGCTGAGAAATTAAATTTCAGGCTTCACAGACTTGCCAGGACTGACTGATATGGATTTACATGAGGAAGAAAAGGGACTGTAGCTGTTCTTATTGCATGCCTCGTTCCTGATGACACATCAGGAGGGCAGCCCTTCAACTCCACTTTCCCTCTCCGTATCAAATCTTGTTCGCTCCATTCAGAACTGATGTCCTTGAAATCTAAAGCATCACAATAAAAGCTGCCAAAATTTTGCCAGCCTCTGCTTACAGATTAATGCCACTCAGAGGAAGACATCCATACAAATTGAATATGGAGAAATAAAAATAAAGGTTAATTCCTCATTTAAGTTAAATGACTTAACTTCTCCAACTTTGTGTAAAATATTACCAAAGGCCAAAAGCAACATCTGTAACCTATCCCTTAACTGCCATGTTCCTATGCATCTTGCCCCTGCTTGGATTAAATGAAACAAAATCTTATCTGTTCTCTCTGAAAACATTAGACATGTAAATAAGACTGTTTTATTCAATTATTTTGTTTGCTCCATTCCACCTCTACCACCTTGGGACAAGCAGGTATGAAAATTAGATGTGAAGTAAGGCCCTAAAGTTAAGAGCTTTGAACTTCCAGTTTCAACTAAAACCACTTTAGATCAAGTGTATTCTCGCCTGTCATTTTTACTGCAAATTATTTCAACGAGAGTAACTGATTTTCTGAAAATGACCCGAAAACTGCCTCCCAGTTTTTCAGGTAGATTTTATTACAATAATAAAGGAGCAAAAAGTTGAATTTTTTTTTTTCTGGTGTGAGGAGGGACTATGAAAAGTGTCTGCCTATGATAGAAATCTTCAGCATGATGACATAATTTGCAATTCTTCTGTCAAGATCTCACTTCTCTAAATTAACACAACAAAACAGCTCTTCTTTCTTGCAAACACACAAACAACATCTGTTTTGCCTGATCACTGACAGCTCATCAGAAAAAAAAGCACATTGCACAGCCTTTATCCAAATTAAGTGAAATATTTCAGCTAAAGATAAAGATCTTCCCTGACCGTGTACCTTGCAACTTTTGTTTATTATTTTTATCCACTCCTGATTTTAAAGGGATAGAAAGAAAATCATTCAGCACAAACCACAGGGTTAACAATCAAGAAGCTATGGAGTAGTTTGAAAGATAAGACATTGAATACGTCCTCGGGACCATTTTTTATACCCTCTGAAGTGCGGTTAGAAGTGCAGCGATGTAAAAAGAGAAGGGGATCAGCACATGGCAATGGTTCTGTCCCACACTTCAAAGTTTGTTGCTATTGGACCATGGCAGTGAAGCCTGTTGCAAATTGGCTGATTGTGATAGGATGCCGGTGTGATGCAACACAAGATGCTGAAGATAGAAGTGACAATCCTGTAACTGCAAGGTTGTGGCCAAGAAAACATTTACACTGCTACACATGTATCATTAACACAGTTGTGCTTGGTATTTCTTCAAAGCTTAATAAAAATTATAATTGGAAAAGAAGGTTACATCTGCCTTCATGTGCAATTCTCTAACAGGAAATTGTATCTGGCCTGTCTTCTGCATAAAACATTAATATCACATATTGTCTCTGGATTACAAAGCTAGTTTTTTTTGGGGGGGGGTTGTGGGTTTTTTTTTTGTGGCACTGTTTCGATATTGTGCAGCTGGGAGAAAACAAGAAAATCTCATTCAAGTTTTACGAATTGAGAAGAACTAATGTATTTCCACTTTCTTTTGAAATAGATTGTGTTAATTTTCAGAAATCTTCCCCAGCAGAAGAATATTACCTAGTAATTTTCACCACGCCAACTCCGTTGATTTTAAGGGAATTATTCTGGGTGTACACGTAACTAAGTGAGATCAGAATCAGGTCCACTAATTATCCTTTGAGCTATTGTTGTTTCCAAATAATACGCCCTTTGGGAATTAACCTAAGACAAAATAATTATATCTGTTGTGAGGCTTCCCCTTCCCCAAAGTTTGCACTCAGGATAGGAATACGTGAGTAGAGGATAAGGAGAGAAGGTACTCCTTGCTTTTTTTTTTTTTTCAGCTGAAAAAACAACAAAGAAATTCTAGAAGCTCAAACAAGAATGAGAGCCTCCAAGAAACTCTCTCTAATTCTTCTTTTTCCTATGGCTCCCTTTCTTCTTAGCATAACTTTAAATACATATATATAAACAAGCACCAATATGTTGCAGTAAGAGAGACAATAAAGATACTGAAGGAGTTCAGAGTGGTTAACAACTTACAAAATGTACTGGAAAATATAAACCTTACTTAGCAGTTTCCACTGTCACCTGAAATTGCAGGTTCTTCTTGTTTTGGACTGATTTCTTTGGACTGATTTCTTACATCTGTCCGACAGATGTAGGAAAAAATCTGCAGAACGTATCATTTGACCTTGAAAAGATTAGAACCTTATTGTGGAAATACAATAGGGACAGAATTTTAAGAGGATGAAGCAATGAGGGTTTACAGAAGCGATATGGGATTCTGCAGAAGTCATTCTGAAAACAGTGTTTAACATAATGATCTATAGCTACTGGGTTTCATCAGCCTTTTATAGGGTTTTTCCGTAATGGCAATCAGAATTTCAAACCAAATAGACTGAATCAGCTCTCCTTTTTCTTTCTGTGTGTAGCAACAAGAGAAGGGGAGTACATGTGTTTTCTCCCAGCACTCCATAGCCAGCAGTGCTGAGTCATTTGCAAGTCATAGCTGATCACATCCTGAGGCTTAGTTGGACCAGTGCTATCTCTCCACCCAGCCTTTCCAACTCGGCAGCAGAGAGTCAAAATAAAGTAACAGACAGCTAACCAGACAAAAGAGTAATGTAAAAACCAGAAGAGCAAGCATCTAAAAATAATGCTGGAGTACTGGGAGAAACAACTAGCTCCCAGGAGCTAAAAAACCTACCTAGTTTGTTAATCTGGAATGGATTCTACCATACCCCTGGCTGCTGCAGTTACCAGATATGCTGAGGTTACACAATATCAGTGTAGCCAGGGTTAAATCCACCTGGCTGAGAGAAAGTGTCTTCCACTAGATTCTAGCAGGACACCAGTAACCCCATGGGAGCAAGCAGTGCTTGAGCATGAACTCTTAGTTCAATTGGTAACAACTGTAAAAGGGAACAGTGGGGCCAGTGAGTGCCCCGATGGACTTAATCTTATTAATGTCCACTGGAGTTTTTCCACTGATTTCATCCAGCTTCAGACAGCAGCTCAGCATCTAATATTAAAAGAATCATGTCTTGTGGGCAGACCTCAGTGCCCAATCATGAAACTGATTATCTAGCAATAGTTTTTCCTACATTCTAAAAAACAAAATAATTATATTTTCAGCTAATCATTGATAAATAAGAAATTAAGAGAACATTGCAATACAGAAGATTACATTTCTCTTCGGGGTTTTTTTTTTGGTTTTTTGTTTTTTTGTTCATTTATTTATTTATTTATTTATCAACTACAAGCCAGCTAACCACAATTTAAAAACTATGAATTGAGATGGAGAAAGTCTATTTGAACTCAGAACAGCAAAACATCAGAAACTTCCACTAACACAGAGAGTTTCTGTATCGCAGAGACACTGAACATGATAAAGATTTTGAAATTATTGATAATGCAGTAAATTAGTTACATCTGTCTATAAGGCCAGTCATGTTTTCAGAAAAACTAGTATTAAAAGAGCAGAGAATTGTGTTTATGATCCATTGGTATGGCTCCCAATGCTAAGAAACAAATAGAGCATTTTTATGTTCTATTTCACCTAACGGACCTGCCCACACTTGTAAATTCTAAAGTGGCAGGGCACTGGAACGGAGCTAAAATCCAACTCTCTATATTATTAAGCTGTTGAATGGTTCTTGGCCTGCTTTTTGCCTTGACCAACTAATGTTCTCCCTAAAAACTCCCAGAGGTTTGGAGGTTGTCATACAAGCTGATTTACAATGAATTCTGATCCCACATCTCCTTCTATGTGGCAGGAAAGGGAATATGAAGCACATCTCAGTGCTTTGATCAACCACAATTCAACTACAATCAACTAAAAGTTCAACTGAATGAAAGTCAAAAGATCTATCCGTGTTTCACCCAGGCAAGCAATACCTTCAAGCTTCATGCAGCAGCAGTGAGAAACGCTGATACTTGACATCCATGTCTTGCTTTAACTTACTTCTTTTTTTGGTCTGCAATGAACTAGGAGTATTTGAGAGTAATCACTGAGGTTTTAAAAGAACTAGGTTCTCCCAAGTACACAAGTCCCAGAAAACTACGCAGTCTGTCTTCGATATAATTTAATCATTATCCAGGTTTCCTATACTATAAAGAGGATGTTTTTATAAATTCCTTCAAGTTCATATTTCTGACATAACTTACTAGTTTGGCAGACTTTTCTAAAGTAAAGTGAATCTAATTCTGCCTAGAACTCTGAGCATTTTTTGCATCTGACAGCAGGAAGCATTTGTCACTATCCTGGCCTTTACGCAGAACCGAAGAAGCTGAGGCCCCGAGGGGTTAGACAACAGTTCAGCAGCAGAGCCCGGAATAGACTCTAGGGCTGTATCTCCCTCGGTAAATAAAAAAAGCCTAAGGACACCCCTCTGGCACCGAGGCCAGCTGGCATGACTCAGGTACCGTCTCAGCTTTTGTAACCTAGAGAACAACTGTATTCATGCTGTCTGTCGAGAACAGTCACTGGACTGTGCTAAACCTTCAGTTATGTCCAGGCATTGGTTGGGGGTTGCTGGCTGGCCAAAGCATGCCGTAGGACACACTGGTAACAGCCATCCACTGGCTGAGGGACAGTAATCCCATTCTGACTGACTACCAGAAAGCTCAACTTTACCTAAATACTGAAGCGTGCTTGACTAGGTTCTTGCATAGGACTTAGTGTATTATTTCAACAGGTCAGAGTTTTTACCAGAGTTAAAACATTCGACTCATGACAAAAATTTGTCAGAAAATGCCTGCCTTCTGTGATATACTGGTTCTTCATGAAAGATTGTTTTCCTCCAGAAACTGTAAATGTATCTGACCGTCAGAAACCATGTTATTGAGGTAGGCAATTACAGAGAGCACCTGGCATTTCATATACTGATGCAAAGGTTGGGGGGAACAGTTTTGCATCTAGACTGTCTATGATTTCTTTGCTGACAAATAAACACAGATGTTTATCATCGTTGATGGACAATACTGTAAAAATGGCTCTGCAGTTATTCAGGCCGTGCTCTCCTTTTCATTGACTTAAATCTGATGTTTTCAAATAGTTTATTTTGTGACACAAAAAGCATATGCAGTTTGTGCCAAATAGAGTTGGAAGAAATTTAGTTTTACTGCAAAAAGTGATTCCTGATGCAGAAATTAACATTTTAAAAGCCATCACATGTATGAAATGATTTATATCCCCAGGTGATGTGGTCTTTGGGAGCATGACATATATTTATGTATTTGGGACTTTCAGAGTGTTTTTAAGCTGCTGTACTTTGAACTGCTTACTCATTTTTCATTGTTAACAGGAATTATGTGGTTAACTCCCCCCAGTTCATACTGCACTAAGTAATCATCTCAAATCCCTTCAGAGATGAAAAATTATATTTTAATCTTGCATGAACAAAATTTAATTTTTTTTTCAAAGAAGCATGTGGACATTGCTTGTAGAAAAAGAAAAGTAAGATGGAAATTAATCTCAAAGAATATATATATATGTATAAAACCTTTCCTTGAAATTTTGACCACTAAATTTGGGTTGTGGCTGGCAAACTGAAAGGACAACAAAGATTCTTTGGCGAGGGACCTGAAGAAAGGAATAAGAAAGCTGAGGGCTTTGCAATCAATACACCATCGGCCGTTTTTATCTGTACCACACTGTCCACTGAAGAAGGGCATTGGTTTCGGTTTGATTAAAAGCAGATGCTTACGGCAGATGTTTGGAGTTCAAAAGAATAGAATCCACGCTCATGAAATGCCTCCCTGGGAGGCACTCAGGGCTATAAAAATAGAGTGTCCTTAGATTCAAATTTTGGATATTCTAGGTAGTGGGGAAAAAAAATAGGGCATTGAGCTAATGCAATACTTCCCTACAGGCAGAAGCCATTTTCTGGGTTTTGAGACTGTCTGTACAGTACAATCTCATCACATTTGCTCTCTGTTTAGTAATTGTTCAGAAAAAAAAAAAGTTTTGCTCAGCATTAGTACTGTACCCAGTTCTGCAGTGTCCATGGAACGATGTGGGATGGGCGGGAGGAGAGATGCCTGCTGCCAGCCAGGAGAAGGAGCATTGTCCTGGCTGTATCCTTGGTATTTAATAGCAATAATAATAATTTTAATAGCATGTACATTTTTTTTTTTTTAAGTAACCGCTCATGTATACTGAAAAGCTCACTATTTTAGGGAGGAGTGTATAAGAGAATTAAATTGATAAAAGAAGGGGAGCAAAGCCTCAGTATCATGATCATGAGGGCACCAACAACCCTGTCTGTCCCTGCCCCCCCCCTTTGGGGTCTCCAGCCACCTGCCCATGGCCCAGGACTCCGTTTTGACTTCCCAGTGCCCCCCAATCCTGCTGAGAGCTCAGGACCCTGTGTCAGTCTCCTGGTGCCATCAGCCCCTGCTCCAGTGATGCTGCAGCAGGGCCAGTCTCCATCTCCCCACAGCTCTGCCCTGCCCAGCCATTGGCCCTGCCCCGTGCCCTGTCCTGGCCTGCCCTGCTGCCCCCCCAGTGCTCTGCTCCTGCCTGGGCAGGTGACTACAGTCAACTAAGTAACTTGGAGGACACTGGACTGAGTTTAACCACTTGCATACCATCAAACTCTGCTAGACCTTGGGATCAGGAAGGGCACATGAAAAATGTCCCTTGAGGAACAGTTGCCAGCCCACTCTGCCTTCTAGACTTTTTCAGTAAGGTTGGCCATAGCCTTCCAACTGTAGAGGCATCACCAGCTTCAAAGACAGGGTCTTTCATCAGACCTGCTGTGTAAGAAGCCTGATGCTTTAGAGCTGTCACATTACAGATCTTGTAGGCTTTAAATGTAAATGACAGTTGCATGCGTGGATAGATTCCCTACTGGAAGAGCACTGAAACATGAAAATTTGAAATGCTCTGAAGTCTTTGAAAGCAAATTGTCTGGCATCACTTGACAATGTGTGTGTTTTCATTTGCAGATAAATTTCTGAGTGTCCCACATGAGTTACAAAGGATTCAGAGGAACAAATTTTTCTTTTCCTACAATATTTTACCTCATTTTAGGACAAAAATTTCGCATAATGTGAGTGGTTTTGTTTTTTTCTATAAATACAGTTATATTGTACTTTAGAAAACCTCTTATACTTTTTGGAAACAGCGTAATCTGTTATGCGTTGTATTAAAAACACATGAAGAGGGTCCTCAGTGGACAAACTGAACCAGAAATGCCTTTTTTTTACCCAGAACACTTTATATGTATGGAAGAGGAGGAAACCTAAAGGCAAGAGAAAAGGACACAGAAAGCTGCATATTCTCAACTTTTATCCAGTCACAGTGCAGAAGCTCTTGCTGTAGGTGTATAGTGTTGTACTGGGTTGGACAGTCAGGATTAATTTTAAATGGGAATCCAGACATTACAGCTTTACAGATTTTCTCACTTGTTCTGAGTCTCCAGACTTCTACAAGGATCCTTTACAATTCAGATCTATATCACTAGATAGTAACTTGGAGAAAACGTACAGAAGGTGGACCAATGACGACAAATTTAGAACCACTATAAGCAGGAGTAGCAGGAAAGTAAGATGCCTCTGAAGGAGACACAGACAGATCATAAAAAGGTTAGAAAGAAAACCAGGGGAGTATGGAAACCTTGAAGTCCGTGGATGACAGAACTTCAGGTACATCAGAGGCAACAGGAAGTCCAAAGAGATTATGAATAGATACTAGTCCTGAAAACTGCCATGGGTAGGGATCATTAGAAGGACTCTCCAAGAAATGTGTTGGGGGACAGTGGCCAAGTCCAGCTAGAAACAGAGGGAAAG